>NC_084605.1:621749-654249 GCF_033807715.1 Cololabis saira | reverse complement strand
GACT
Organism: Cololabis saira; assembly: GCF_033807715.1. Lineage (NCBI taxonomy): Eukaryota > Metazoa > Chordata > Actinopteri > Beloniformes > Belonidae > Cololabis > Cololabis saira. The sequence continues at coordinate 654,245 of NC_084605.1, read as the reverse complement.
CTTTCCCACCGTAACCTCATCATGGACCTCAAACCCTCAACCCTCTCCAGAACTTTTACTCTCCAGAACTTTTACTCTCCAGAACTTTTACTCTCCAGAACTTCCCAACGTGAGGATCAACATGTCCATTAAACTCTACGGAACAAAAGGAACTACCAGACGTTTCCTGGAGCGCAGAGTTACCTCTCCGTTAAACTTTAGCACACTTTTCAGACTCTGTACATAATAGGAAACGTTGTATGATATTTAACCGCTGGCACGTTAAAGGTTAAAGCTCCGGATTCTTCCTTCATCTCGTCCTGCAGAAATAATAACTTTATCATGCAAAAAAATACAGAGGAACGTTGAAGGAAAAGGATCAGACGACGAAGACGATCAAAGACTGTGATGGACGTGGAAATACGGAGGATTTTTAGAGCCAAAATTAAATAAATACATCAGTAATTAATTAAAATGGGAATTAAATATATCACTAATTAATTAAATGTGTCTTTAATTAATTACAATTAGAATTAAATATAATGAAATACTGAAATAATTACATATGTCATTCCAATGGTAATTAATTAATGACACATTTAATTAATTAATGACATGTTTTTTTCCAATTTTAATTAATTATTGAATCATTTAATTAATTACACATTTAATTAATGAATGTCATATTTAATTCCCATTTTAATTAATTAATGACACATTTAATTCCTAGTTTAATTAATTAATTAAAAATGATGTATTTATTTATTGAATTATGGCAGAAAGAATGGTCCGTCCGTACCGACCAGCGACTCGTGGAGGATTCTGTTCTGGTTTATTCTGAACTGAACTGGTTTATTCTGAACTGAACTGGTGGATAATCTTATGCAATATCATTAATAACAACGTTGCTGTTTTTGTATAAATGTCATAAAGGAGTGAGAAGAAGTTTGAGAGAAAAAGCCATTGCATGTTTATTAATGAATCTGACGAGACTTTACTGTATTTACGTGTTTAGGACTTGATGTAAGTTTCCTTTTACCACAGCTGCCTCATTTTTGGTTATTCTCACTTAACAATTGTATTTTATATCATCTAAGTTTTATTTACGCACCATTTGTTTTTAGCTCGAGCAAAAGCCACATGAAGTTTAAGAAAATAAACCAAACCATAAACCGTCGTAGCCGAACATTTACTTTCTGTTGATTTTATTCACTGCAAAAACTCCAAATCTTAACAAGAATATTTGTCTTATTTCTAGTTAAAATGTCTCATTTTTAGTCAGAAAATCTCATTACACTTAAAACAAGAGTCATCACTGGAAAAAACAACAATTTTCACCTGTTTCAAGTAGATTTTCACTTGAAATAAGTAGAAAAATCTGCCAGTGGAACAAGATTTTTTTGTTTGTAATGAGAAGATAAATCTTGTTCCACTGGCAGATTTTTCTACTTATTTCAAGTGAAAATTTACTTGAAACAGGTGAAAATTGTCAAATAATAAGTTATTTTTCTGGTAATGACTCTTTTTTCTCGACATTTTGACTTTTTTTCACAAAATTTTGACTTTTTTTCACAAAATTTTGACTTTTTTTCACAAAATTTTGACTTTTTTTCACAAAATTGTGACTTTTTTCAACATTTCGACACTGGCAGATTTTTCTACTTATTTCAAGTGAAAATCTACTTGAAACAGATGAAAATGGTCAAATTACCAGTTATTTTTCTGGTAATGAGTCTTGTTTTAAGTGTAATGAGATTTTTGGACTAAAAATGAGACATTTTAACTAGAAATAAGACCAATATTCCCGGTAAGATTGTGAGTTTTAGCAGGTTTGACTGAAACGATGGTAAAGTTTGTAACGGGCTCGTTTGTTCGGGTTCGGGGTAAACGAGGCTCCGCCCACTTTTCTTCCAGAACAGGAAACGGTTACCGTTCTGTTCCGAGCTAACGCTAACGCTACGATGAAGAACCAACGTGGTGATCTATAAACGCCGAGCTAACACGCTAATCTGTGAGGCCACGCCTGCGCTAATAAGCAGGAAACACTCACTTAAGCTTTTTTTACGCTTAAAACAACAACTTCTTTCCAGCTCTCCGTTCTGCAACTTTGTTGTTTTCAACCGGCACTTTAGTCGTCGTCTTATTTTTGTTTCTCTAGGATCAGAACTGGATCTGTTTGGGAGATAAACGGATCCAGATCCGTGTTTTTTCCGGCGTTTCTCAGATTGCTAACCGTCAGAACGGTCGGTTTTTAGGTTTTTTGAAGCGAGAAACTGAAACCGCTCCGTTTAAAACGGGTACCAGGGGCACGAGAATAAAACGCTGAGTCAGTGAGAATAAAACGCAGAGTCAGCGAGAATAAAACGCTGAGTCAGCGAGAATAAAACGCAGAGTCAGCGAGAATAAAACGCAGAGTCAGCGAGAATAAAAAGCGTGGGAGTGCATGTGTGAATGACGCATGATAGATGTCACGTTTACAACCAAACGATGTAAGTTATTTGCTTTTACGCCACTTTTACGCCGTCATGCCTTTGTTTTTTTTCCTTCATCTTTTTTGTCTTTAAAACGATTGTAATCCCATTTCAGATTAAAGATCAATGGATGGAGTTTGGCTCTTGTATAGATAAGTATTTTTCATATTTACGTTTGAAAGGGACATGTTTGGTTTGCCACAGAGTATTGCATAATAAATATATATATATATAAATATATATAGACTTTTGGAATTTCTAAGAGAAAAATATGTTAAAGGGGAACTGAATTACTGATAAATGGATTGATCTGCATGATGTGGAAAAATAAAGATTTATCTATAAACTTGTTAAATGTAGTACTTTTTCAACTTAATAATACTTATTGAGTATTGAGAATTAATTTCCCTTTGGGGATCAATAAAGTATTTTTGAATTTGAATTAAAGTCGTCTTATTTTTCACCGATTACAACAATTCCATAGCTGTGTTTACGCTGTAATAAATCGCCTGTAATACAGCAGGCGTCCAGCAGAGGGAGCTGTGTAATAAATCACCTGTAATACAGCAGGCGTCCAGCAGAGGGAGCTGTGTAATAAATCAGCTGTAATACAGCAGGCGTCCAGCAGAGGGAGCTGTGTAATAAATCGCCTGTAATACAGCAGGCGTCCAGCAGGGGGAGCTGTGTAATAAATCAGCTGTAATACAGCAGGCGTCCAGCAGAGGGAGCTATGTAATAAATCAGCTGTAATACAGCAGCCGTCCAGCAGGGGGAGCTGTGTAATAAATCAGCTGTAATACAGCAGGCGTCCAGCAGGGGGAGCTGTGTAATAAATCAGCTGTAATACAGCAGGCGTCCAGCAGAGGGAGCTATGTAATAAACCAGCTGTAATACAGCAGGCGTCCAGCAGAGGGAGCTGTGTAATAAATCAGCTGTAATACAGCAGCCGTCCAGCAGATTTCATGAATAAAGTTGAAATGTTGAGAAAAAAGACGAAATATTGACTTTTTTTTCATTACGCACTTCGAGAAAAAAGTCGAAATGTCGACAAAAAAGTCGAAATGTCGGGATTAATGTTGAAGTACAATTTTGAGAAAAAAGTCAAAATTTCGTGAATAAAATTGAAATGTTGAGAAAAAAGGCGAAATTTCTACTTTTTTCACGAAAATTTCTACTTTTTTCTCAACATTTTGACTTTTTTTTCATTATGCACTTCGAGAAAAAAGTCGAAATGTTGAGAAAAAAGTCAAAATTTTGTGAATAAAGTTGAAATTTCGCCTTTTTGTCTCAACATTTCGACTTTTTTTTATTATGCACTTCGAAAAAAAAGTTGAAATGTTGAGAAAAAAAGTGGAAATGTTGAGAAAAAGGTCAGCAATAGAGCATGTCAGTAATCTTATGAAGGTGATATGTAATAAATCAGCTGTAATACAGCAGGCGTCCAGCAGGGGGAGCTGTGTAATAAATCAGCTGTAATACAGCAGGCGTCCAGCAGAGGGAGCTGTGTAATAAATCAGCTGTAATACAGCAGGCGTCCAGCAGGGGGAGCTGTGTAATAAATCTGCTGTAATACAGCAGGTGTCCAGCAGATTTCATGAATAAAGTTGAAATGTTGAGAAAAAAGTGGAAATGTTGAGAAAAAAGATGAAATATTGACTTTATTCACGAAATTTCGACTTTTTTTTCCATTACGCACTTCGAGAAAAAAGTCAATGTCGAGAAAAAAAGTTGAAATGTCGGGATTAATGTTGAAGCACAATTTTGAGAAAAAAGTCAACATTTCGTGAATAAAATTGAAATGTTGAGAAAAAAGGCGAAATTTCTACTTTTTTCACGAAAATTTCTACTTTTTTCTCAACATTTTGACTTTTTTTTCATTATGCACTTCGAGAAAAAAGTCGAAATGTTGAGAAAAAAGTCACAATTTTGTGAATAAAGTTGAAATTTCGCCTTTTTGTCTCAACATTTCGACTTTTTTTTATTATGCACTTCGAAAAAAAGTTGAAATGTTGAGAAAAAAAGTGGAAATGTTGAGAAAAAGGTCAGCAATAGAGCATGTCAGTAATCTTATGAAGGTGATATGTAATAAATCGCCTGTAATACAGCAGGCGTCCAGCAGAGGGAGCTATGTAATAAATAACCTGTAATACAGCAGGCGTCCAGCAGATTTCATGAATAAAGTTGAAATGTTGAGAAAAAAGTGGAAATGTTGAGAAAAAAGTGGAAATGTTGAGAAAAAAGTGGAAATGTTGAGAAAAAAGACGAAATATTGACGTTATTCACGAAATTTCGACTTTTTTTTCATTACGCACTTCGAGAAAAAAGTCAATGTCGAGAAAAAAAGTCGAAATGTCGGGATTAATGTTGAAGTACAATTTTGAGAAAAAAGGCAAAATTTCGTGAATAAAATTGAAATGTTGAGAAAAAAGGCGAAATTTCTACTTTTTTCACGAAAATTTCTACTTTTTTCTCAACATTTTGACTTTTTTTTCATTATGCACTTCGAGAAAAAAGTAGAAATGTTGAGAAAAAAGTCAAAATTTTGTGAATAAAGTTGAAATTTCGCCTTTTTGTCTCAACATTTCGACTTTTTTTTATTATGCACTTCGAAAAAAAAGTCGAAATTTTGAGAAAAAAGTGGAAATGTTGAGAAAAAAGTCAGCGATAGAGCAGGTCAGGAATCTTATTTAGGAAGACTAGACAAGAAGTGGTCACTTCCTGTCAGGTGTTGGAGACGTGGGAGAATAATAAATAATAAAAGCTCTTGGTTCAGAAGAAGATCCTCTTCATTGAAACATGAACGACACTTGGAACCCGGAGTGAAGGTTTGGGTCGAGACTTTGAAGCCACTTTGACTGTAACTGGAGGGAAACGTGGACAGCAATCGTGGGACTTTCCAGCAGCGTTTTGAGCTGTAATTGCTGCCGTCGGACTGGACGCCAGGAAAACAGCGTTGCTACTATCGGACCGTGTTTCCAGCATCAATAAACCTTTTAAAACCCGAATATGATCAATTACCCGGTTACACGGCCATGTAAACACCAATAACCCCTTTGAATAACCAGAATTTGCTCAGATTCCGGTTTATAAAAACCTGAATATGAGCCCTGGGTTACTCCTTTTAAAACCTGAATATTGGGTCATGTAAACGTAACGGAATATCCCCATCATTGATCGCTTGTCGCTTGATCCCCGAATGGTGCGTGCGCCGCGTACCCTACGCCATAAGGTCTGCGTTGGTGTAACGCGGAACCATAAATCAGCCTTTTAAAAGGCGAGTCTCAGCTGTCAATCAAAAGAACGTGGTAGAACGTGGGGCCGATAACGTGTTCAGTGTTTCAGGACAGAGCGCGTCCGATGCCACGCAGTGCGACGCGACAGTCGGACGCTCGCATGCAGTTAGGACAAGGTGTTAATGACCCTCGTAGGTTTGTGGCCAGGAAAACGAATAAAGTTGTGCATGAAGCGTTTTAGCGCAAGGCACACTTTGCAATGTTTGCAATTTATACATTGCAAACGTTAAACGTTAAAAGGAACCCTGGCTATTAAGACATGTAGGTCTTAAAAGATAAATGTTGGTATCAATTATAACAATGTGATATAAAAAACCTTGTTGATGTCTTCGTTTTTATAAAATTTGAAAATATAATTTAACTCGTAGGTCGCCATTGTTTTTTACATTCTGGGTAGTGACGTCAGACGGTGGCTCCTGCTAACCCCCGTACACTGTTCTGACACCCAGAAACAGATGAAAACACAGCTAAACAGGTGAAGGCGCAGCAGAAACACAGATCAAAACACAGTTAAACATTAAGGTGACGGCGCACCTACAAAAAAGTGAAAAAAAACAAAAAAAAGTGCCGCACCATAAAGCATGAACTATAAAAACACCATAAAACTCAGACAGACTAACAGACCACACGTTTCAACTAGCAGATAACCGATGCTACAATAAAAACCCCAGCCAGATCTGGCGTCATTAAATTAAATAAAGATGTTCTTGCCTATTTGACGCGAAGTCTGCGCCTCCCGTTTCGTCAAAGTCCCGGGCCAGTCCCCTCAGCCTCAGAATTTTGAGTACATTTCTCACAGACTATGAGCGGAGGAATATTGAACATTGTGAGTGTATTTCTCCCAAACTATAAGTTGTGGAATATTACTTCTTTTAAAGATAATATTAAGATAATTTAAGGCAACTGTAAGTGTAATTTTTATTTTATATAAACTTAAAACATTTAAAAATATCACTAAAATATTTTTGGGTAATCGGTTACAAAAACTTTTTGAGTTCTGTGAACTTGTTAGGGTTAACAGTGTATGGATGGAGAAGGTTACTCAAATAAATCATGGATTCTGCTGAAAAACGGTCGCGCCCTCGCAAATACTCATCGGGGAAAGATAAAATGTCATATCGTGGTCTTATCACCCTCTCACGGTGAATTACACGGAATTTGGGCTTCTATGTGTAACAATCAGCAGCCCTCCTGAACTTGAGCTTAATTACCCGAACATAACTGGGTTATCTGAACAAAACCTGAACAAAACCGGCATAAAACCTCCCCCCTACCAGGTTAGGGTTCAGAGCTTATGTTACCATGGTAACTTACTTAACCTGACCATTTTGCAACGGAAATCCCAGGTTTACCATTTACCCTTGGTTAAAATACCCAGTTTAGCCAGTAAACCTCCTTCTTGGAATACCCCCCAGATCAGAACATAACATAACATAACATAACATAGCATAGCATAGCATAACATAGCATAGCACAGCATAACATAACATAACATAGCATAGCATAACATAGCATAGCATAGCATAACATAGCATAGCATAACATAACAGCATAACATAGCATAGCATAACATAGCATAACATAACATAGCATAGCATAACATAGCATAACAACATAGCATAACATAGCATAGCATAACATAAGATAGCATAACATAGCATAACATAACATAGCATAGCATAACATAGCATAGCACAACATAACATAGCATAGCATAACAATACATAACATAGCATAACATAGCATAACAGAACATAACATAGCCTAGCATAGCATAACATAGCCTAGCATAGCATAACATAACATAGCTTAGCATAGCATAACATAGCATAGCATAACAGAACATAACATAACATAGCCTAGCATAGCATAACATAACATAGCCTAGCATAGCATAGCATAGCATAACAGAACAGAACAGAACAGGTGTATTTTCTGAATGAGACTGATGTTTGCGTCAGTTTGTTTCACTTTACCAGACATTGTTTTTATTGCTTTTATGTTTTTATACTGTGCTTTTCATATTTATTTATTCCTCTTATTTTTGTTTCCTTTTCACTTTGGTGGGAACATCCTAACCAATGTCGTTGTAACCTGAGCACAATGACAATAAAGTCTATTCTATTCTATTCTATTCTATTCTATTCTATTCTATGTATACGTAGTAATATGTAATGAAAAATTACATTAAAAAAATGTATGTTCCAGTATAGTTTCTAGTTGTGTTTAGCCAGGCACATTAGTGAAACGATCGTTCACTTTGTGAGACAAGCGCCAAATTTTGCACAAAGTTTGTTCTAGTTCTACTTTTTCAAAAAAGCCCGTTAGCCACGCAAAAAAAAACCAATATGGCTGCCGTTTTCCAAAATGGTTGCCACAAAAGCCGTTTTTATATGTTTTTTGACCTGGAATGTGATTGGAAAATCCAATTTTGATTATTCTGACATCAGACTATAATCTTGGGACCCCCCACCCCCTCCTCCATTAGCCATGCAAATAAAACAACAATATGGCTGCCATTTTCCAAAATGGCTGCAGGCAAAAGACAGTTTATATGGTTTTTGACCTGGATTGTGATTATATAATTAGATTTTGATTGTTTTGGCATCAAATTATAGCCCCCCCTCCCATTTCTGTATCACATTTTTCCTGCAAACATGCACAAAAGGGGGGCCAGCACAAGAAACTACAGGAACGATGGACAAAAACGATAGCTATGAGATATTTATAATAAATAAAAATGGAAAATGAGAAGAGAGGAAGGGAAGAGGAGAGGAGAAGAAGGATGAGAGGCACCGCCCAGCGGATCATGTCGGTGCCCCCTGCAGCACAGGCCTATAGCAGCATATCTACCACCAAGCTATATTTGAGACTAACTATTATAGTCTTGTTCTATAGCTGCAACTATGACTACTGACTCTAACACACTAGAGTTTACACTACCTAGAGATTTACCAACACCAGCTAGAGGTTTACTAAACACTAACTATAGGCTTTACTAAACAGAAAGGTTTTAAGTTTAGTTTTAAAGGTGGAGGTGGTGTCAGCCTCCTTAACCCAGATTGGAAGTTGGTTCCATAGTAATGGTGCCTGATAGCAGAACGCCCGCCCTCCAAATCTACATTTAGATACTCTAGGAACTACGAGTAAACCTGCACTCTGAGAGCGGAGAGCTCTGCCAGGAACATAAGGCACTATCAGGTCTTGTAAATACTGCGGAGCTAAGCTTTTTTGGGCTTTATACGCAAGTAATAACATTTTTAATTTTAAATTTCACAGCTTGCTGTAACTTGGTGAGCTTGCCGTGTTCTTTTCACATGTGAAGCAGAGGACTCTGCTGTTCCAGAAGCCAAGCCCGCCTCTACAGGAGCTCCTATCCACCCACTGTCCTGGAGCAGGGTACCAAGAGATCTCAAGGCAGCCATCTCTATGTGGAGACCCCCAAACATAACAACAAATTGATCTTCGCCATACAGTTCAGGCCTTTGCTACTGCACTTGTTTTGCAAGTGCATAGATTGGTTGGTCTGCAGTTATGACAGGGACCTGATCTGGATTCAGGTATTTAATAGTATCTCTGATTTTGTCCATGGTATGTTTTACTGTGGCAACTGAATGGGAGTACACACCCAAGGAAATCTGGCAAAGACTGGTGTGAGACTGGGGCTTAAATACTGCTGGCATGATTGCCAGTGATTGTATGCAGGTGTTCACACTTTACAGGCAGGGAGCAGAACTACAAACCCACACCCAGGCCAGACTGTGACACTGTAAGCACTTTCAGTGGTTCTCAAACTTTTTTGACCCTGACCCAAAAGATACATTTGAAGATTGTGCGGGACCCAGAACAGTGAAAACAGCAGATCTACAAGCTCACAACGTGTCACATCGCATTATGAGCTTGTAGATCGGCGATCATCATAAACATTTTTTATAAATGTTTTTTTTTTTTAGATTTTAATCCGGTTAAAATTTAGAAATTTCATTTCTGATCGAATTGCAACAGAAAACAGATAATATTAGTCAAAATTGGCCCACCATCTTGAAAACTGGAAGCCATATTTCATTTGTATTGATATAATAGAATTTGTTTTGCCAAAACACATGCATTTGGATAAAGAGATCATTAAAATATGTTCAGCAATTCAAGTTCTACACTGACAACCTTGTTTCAGCTTTCATAAGACAGCCGTCTTGAAAAACGGCCGCCATATTGGATTTTCAGGTGGCTAATGGGCTTTTCTGCATAAGTAGGTACTAGGCAATGTTCATGCAAAATTTGGTGCTTGTCTCACAAAGTGAACGATTCTCCTAAAAGCCTGACTTCATTTCCCTCACTAGTTGTAATGTTTCACCACCAGCCGCTCCAGACGGCTGAAAGGGAGTGCGTATCATGAAATACGGTCGAGCAGCTTCTGCAGGACAGACGGACGGACAGGTCCTTATTTAGCTCTGAGAGCTGCAGGACGGCCCCTCTTGACTGTTCCAGCAGAACGCTACGCTACGCTACAGAGTCATCAGGTCAAAACCTAACAGACTTAAAAATAGCTTTTTCCCCAAAGCCATAATCACAGGGTCGGCGCCAGAGCAAATATTCAGAGGGGGCACGAGGCTTATTAGGGCGGGCACCAAATCAGTCGTGTAGGACAGCATTTTAAGGAAAAAAGTGCATTCTCACTACTTTCCTATTAATAATCTGTCTAAAACATGTGGAGAAATCAAATCACTTAGGTGGAAATAATGCAAGGAAGCGCACATTTTACTTTGACTGAAACGTTTTAAGCCTTTTTCACATAGAGTGCACGGCTTTGTGTATATGCTGCCCATTGTGTATGTGCTGCGGCTCCGCGCGAGGGCGCAGGGTCTGCAGCCGAGGACGGCGGTGCGCATCACGGCGCACACCACTGGGTGGCCGCGGCAGCAAGGCGCAAAGCGGCTTTCACCTAGAACAAGGTTTGCGCCGTGCACGCCGGGATGGGCGTCTCTGTGAGTCTCTGTGAGGAGCTGGTTCCTGGTTCCAGGTCTAGTCCTGGTTCCAGGTCCTGGTTCCAGGTCTAGTCCTGGTTCCAGGTCCTGGTTCCAGGTCTAGTCCTGGTTCCAGGTCCTGGTTCCAGGTGCTGGTTCCAGGTCTTGTGGGATGAGACTGCAGGCCTATCGGGACATCAATAAAAAGGGACAAAAGTGGAGAGAAATCTCCTAGAATGTGGACATACCTGTGTGTTTAAAAGTGGTAGAAATGTGATATTCTTTTGCTCTTTTAACAATAAAATGTTCATTTAAAATAAAATATAGCATTTCCATGCCTCATATCAGGATCAATTGAATCATTTATCAATATATGGTTATGAAACTTTTTTTCGGTCGCCAAGCAACCTGCAACAAATAGGCTATGTTCAGGGGTCTCCAACCCTGGTCCTGGATCCACCTATCCAGCATGTTTTAGGTGTCTCCCTGCATGAACACACCTGATTCTAATCAATGGTCGTCATTAACTTGTCATCAAGGTCTGGATAGTTCTGTTGCTGACACAGCTCCTTGTATCATGGTGTTCTGAAGCAGGAAAGATCGAAAACCTGCTGGATAGGTGCTCTCCAGGACCTGAGTTGGAGACCCATGCGCGCAGGCGCGCCCTGCTCTGGGACGACTCTGCGCCACCCCGGCGCTGTTGCCGTGTTCTATGTGAAAAAGGCTTTAAGGCTGAATTATGGTTCTGCGTCACACCAACGCAGAGCACACGCCGCAGCCGTGACGCCGTATTGAACCCTTCGGACTTCTCCGTCTCTCCGTTTGGTCGCGGTGCAGTACCCCCCGCGACCGCTAGTTAGCGATCTTTTTCTGAATGGTTTATTCCGACTTTTTCCGGTCACAGTAAATCAAAGAAATAAGGACAACTATTGTGCAAAAAAACTAAATAAAAAAAATCACACATACACGAAGAAAAGAGCCCTGGAAGTTCACGACTGCTACAAACCGGAAACCGGAAATGCGTTGCTCCCAAGTGAACCAATCACAGCCCTCTCCGTCTGCGTGTGGTCTGCGTCTCCTCCATGCGTAGTTACAATGTTCGGGAGGTGCACGTCACTGACGCCGCAGGTGACGGCGTGTGGTCTGTATCGACCCAAACCACACGCCGTAGGCACGGCGCAGTTTTGACGCAGAACCATATTTCGGCCTTTACTCGTAACACACAACAAGGTCACATACATGTTTTTAATATATCAAGTTGATCCGTTCATGCCCCGACAGAGCGGGGGAACGGCAGGCAGCAGAGCCGGCTGTCAGAGCTGACAGCCGGCTCTGCTGCGCCGGGCGAAGCGCCGGGCGAAGCGCAAAGTGGGGCGCAGGTTTTTGTGCAGAGCGAAGCGACCGGTGTACAGAGCTAGATGGCAGAGTCTAGAAGTCAGGCTCTGTTGAAGGGGCTGACGGACAGACTGCCACCGGGATGGCTGAGTCTGTGTTGGATGGAGAGGAGGATAGTGTAATGGAGGAGCGCTTTCGGGAAATTTGTTTACCGCCAAAGAAGAAAGGTGAGGGGGCACAGTGACTGAAGTAAGCGGGCACTGCCCCCTGGTGCCCCCCCATGACGCCGACACTGCATAACCACCTGAACATGTGAATGTCTTCCTTACTGTTTTTACCGTGCAATAATCAACTACATGAGTAAATATATACGATCATCTTTAAATACAATCTCAGGTCTTCATTATTCAAATGAACCTTAACCTTTTTTTTTTATATTATTTATAATTCTTATAGTTTGCACTGTTGTTTCCTATTTGTCTTGCACTGGAGAGGTGATGCTGCTTTAAATCTCACTGTACCAGGTACACTGACAATAAAGTATTCTATCTATCTGCTGAACAAACGTCAAGGACGGAGATTCAGACCAAACTGGACCTGAAATGGAAACAGAGACAAGTCGACTAAAGCGGTGACGTCCAACCCCCGGGGGTGATATCATTCCTTCCTTCCTTCCTTCCTTCCTTCCTTCCTTCCTTCCTTCCTTCCTTCCTTCCTTCCTTCCTTCCTTCCTTCCTTCCTTCCTTCCTTCCTTCCTTCCTTCCTTCCTTCCTTCACCAGACTTTGGTAGTAACGAGTTCCATTTACTCTGTTACTTTTACTTGAGTAAGTTTTGTTAAAAGTTGTACTTTTAGGAGTAGTTTTGAATCATATACTTTTTACTTTTACTTGAGTAGATTTGTGAAGAAGAAACTGTTCCTCTTCCTCCGCTACATTAGGAACGTTGAGCTGTTACTTTTCTTTTATCCCTTTTATCCACGTACGCGTCAATCTCATGAATCACTGGTGATTCTTTGGTAAAAATGTTAGTTTTTGCATGTTTTATCACATTTACACAGACTAAATGTTAGTTTTTGCATGTTTTGTCACATTTACACAGACTAAATGTTAGTTTTTGCATGTTTTGTCACATTTACACAGACTAAATGTTAGTTTTTGCATGTTTTATCACATTTACACAGACTAAACGTTAGTTTTTGCATGTTTTATCACATTTACACAGACTCAAACACACAGAGTTTCTATGAGTTCATGTTTGTTCTAGTTCTGGTTAAAAAAGAAAAGTACAAAGGCTGGACATTTTGTGCTACTTTTGCTTAATTTATTTTTTTATTCTGTTATTATTTTATTTATTTTATTATATATCCAAGTACTTGATAAAAACTAATACAAACCCTAGTTTCTTATTACAGAAAAGAGCTTTAAGGATATTTAAGGATTAATAGATGTGACTATTATGATTTTATTTTATTTATTTTTTTATTTTTTTTTTCTCTTTTTTAAATTTATTTATTGTTTCTTTTTTCCTTCTTTTTTTAATTTTTCTTTCCCTTTTTTTCTTTTTCATTTTTTTCCTTTTTTGTCCATTTTTTTCTTCTTTTTTTCTCTTTTTGTTTATTTTTTCCTTCTTTTTGTGTTTTTTTTTGCCTTTTTTCTTATTTTTTTTTATCTTTTTCTTCCTTTTTTCTCTTTTTTTTCTTCTTTTTTTCTTCTATTTTCTTATTCCAGAAAAGCTTTAAGGATAATTAATAGATGTGACTCTTATGAACCAACAAATAATCTCTTTATTAAATATAATACTCTAAAATTCCATGACATAGCAGAACAGAAAACTGTTTTATTTGCCTTTTATTTGAATTTACTTTAAGATTATTTTAATTTAAGCAATTTTAAAATTTGTATCAATTTTTATTTATTGTATTGATTTAATTTGCCTGAAGATGATTATTTTGTACTTTTGTCTGTTTGAATGGTTGTGGTAAAAAATAAATCAGACGTTACTCAACAGTTACTCAGTACTCGAGTAGTTTTTTCACCAAGTACAATTTTCACCTGTTTCAAGTAGATTTTCACTTGAAATAAGTAGAAAAATCTGCCAGTGGAACAAGATTGTTTTGCTTGTAATGAGAAGATAAATCTTGTTCCACTGGCAGATTTTTCTACTTATTTCAAGTGAATATCTACTTGAAACAGGTGAAAATTGTTGTTTTTTGCAGTGATGAGTCTTGTTTTAAGTGGAATGAGATTTTTTTACTAAAAATTAGACATTTTAACTAGAAATAAGACAAATCTTCCTGTAAGATCTGGAGTTTCTAACATGTTAATATGTGACTGTCAGTCGGTTCTGCAGCTGGAGTTTAACATGTTAATATGTCAGTCGGTTCTGCAGCTGGAGTTTAACATGTTAATATGTGACTGTCAGTCGGTTCTGCAGCTGGAGTTTAACGTGTTAATATGTCAGTCCGTTCTGCAGCTGGAGTTTAACATGTTAATATGTGACTGTCAGTCGGTTCTGCAGCTGGAGTTTAACGTGTTAATATGTCAGTGGGTTCTGCAGCTGGAGTTTAACGTGTTAATAAGTGACTGTCAGTGGGTTCTGCAGCTGGAGTTTAACATGTTAATATGTGACTGTCAGTCAGTTCTGCAGCTGGAGTTTAACGTGTTAATATGTCAGTCGGTTCTGCAGCTGGAGTTTAACATGTTAATATGTCAGTCGGTTCTGCAGCTGGAGTTTAACATGTTAATATGTGACTGTCAGTCAGTTCTGCAGCTGGAGTTTAACATGTTAATATGTCAGTCGGTTCTGCAGCTGGAGTTTAACATGTTAATATGTGACTGTCAGTCGGTTCTGCAGCTGGAGTTTAACATGTTAATATGTCAGTCGGTTCTGCAGCTGGAGTTTAACGTGTTAATATGTCAGTCGGTTCTGCAGCTGGAGTTTAACATGTTAATATGTCAGTGGGTTCTGCAGCTGGAGTTTAACATGTTAATATGTGACTGTCAGTCGGTTCTGCAGCTGGAGTTTAACGTGTTAATATGTCAGTCGGTTCTGCAGCTGGAGTTTAACGTGTTAATATGTGACTGTCAGTCGGTTCTGCAGCTGGAGTTTAACGTGTTAATATGTCAGTCGGTTCTGCAGCTGGAGTTTAACGTGTTAATATGTCAGTCGGTTCTGCAGCTGGAGTTTAACGTGTTAATATGTGACTGTCAGTCGGTTCTGCAGCTGGAGTTTAACGTGTTAATATGTCAGTCGGTTCTGCAGCTGGAGTTTAACATGTTAATATGTGACTGTCAGTCGGTTCTGCAGCTGGAGTTTAACGTGTTAATATGTCAGTCGGTTCTGCAGCTGGAGTTTAACGTGTTAATATGTGACTGTCACTCGGTTCTGCAGCTGGAGTTTAACATGTTAATATGTGACTGTAGTTTTTGTGTCTGACTCTTATAAAGTGTTAATATGTGACTGTCAGTCGGTTCTGCAGCTGGAGTTTAACATGTTAATATGTGACTGTCAGTCGGTTCTGCAGCTGGAGTTTAACGTGTTAATATGTCAGTCGGTTCTGCAGCTGGAGTTTAACGTGTTAATATGTCAGTCGGTTCTGCAGCTGGAGTTTAACATGTTAATATGTCAGTCGGTTCTGCAGCTGGAGTTTAACGTGTTAATATGTGACTGTCAGTCGGTTCTGCAGCTGGAGTTTAACATGTTAATATGTGACTGTCAGTCGGTTCTGCAGCTGGAGTTTAACGTGTTAATATGTGACTGTCAGTCGGTTCTGCAGCTGGAGTTTCCATCACAAACCTGCAGAATAATGAGCAGATTAATGCTCACATGAATAATCAGCAGAATAATCCTCTCATTAGAGGAAAAACTTCAACAGAAACGACACTCCGGACTCGCCGTCAACTCTGGCAAGTACAAACTTTTACTCTCAGATAATCATTTACATATATATTATCTATAGGGAATAAACACACATAACGCAGTACAACTTCACTTTTACTCTCAGATAATCATTTACAGGGAATAAACACACAGAACGCAGTACAACTTCACTTTTACTCTCAGATTATCATTTACAGGGAATAAACACACAGAACGCAGCCATAAATGAAGTAAAACTAAGTATTTATTTTTGATGTTTAACTCAGTCCTAGTTCCAGACGTGATTATTGTGCAGGTTTGGGGTAAAACACCTAGGAAACTAATATTTTATTATTACACAAAAGAGTTTTAAGGATAATTAATAGATCTGACTATTATTATTTTATTTATTTTTTTCCCTTTTTTTTCTCTTTTTCTTTTCTTTTTTTCTTTTTCTTTTTTCTTTTTTCTTTTCTTCTTTTTAAATAATGTAAAAGGAAAAATGTCTAAAACCCTAGCTTTATTAAGTAAAACTAATATCTTTTAGATTTCTGATATTTAACTCACTCATAGTTTCATACGTGACTTATAGGTTTTACTTCCCTATAAAACAAATACCAACTATTTTATTATTACAGAAAATCTTTACGGATAATTAATAGATCTGACTATTATTATTTTATTTATTTTTTTTCCTTTTTTTCTCCTTTTTTTCTTCTTTTTTTAATGTTTTCCTTTTTTTATTTCTTTTTCTTTTTTCTATTTTTCTTCTTTTTTTATTTTTCTTTTTTCTTTTTTAATTTTTATAATTTTTTTTTTATTTTCGTTTTTCTTCTCTTCTTTTTTTTTAAATAGTGTAAAAGGAAAATGTCTAAAACCCCAGCAATATTAAGTAAAACTAATGATATCCTTTTAGATTTTGGACTTTTAACTCACTCCTAGTTCCAGACGTGACTTATAGGTTTTACTTAACC
The DNA here is from genome assembly GCF_033807715.1 of Cololabis saira. Lineage (NCBI taxonomy): Eukaryota > Metazoa > Chordata > Actinopteri > Beloniformes > Belonidae > Cololabis > Cololabis saira. The sequence goes on along the minus strand of NC_084605.1, from coordinate 637,370 downwards.
TTATTATTATTACCTAACTTACCTATAAAACTAATACAAACTCTATTTTCTTATTCCAGAAAAGCTTTAAGGATAATTAATAGATCTGACTATTATGAACCAACAAATAATCTCTTTATTAAATATAATACTCTAAAATTCCATGACATAGTAGAGCAGAAAACTGTTTTATTTCTTTTCTGTTCCTTTTTTCCTTCCTTTTTCTTTTAATTTTTTTTTATTTTTTTGCCTTTTTTCTTTTTGTAAATTTTTTCTCTTTTTTCCCATTTTTTTTTTTACTATTTTCTTATCACAGAAATTTATTTCAAAGGTGAAATAATTTTTTTTTTTTTTTTTAAATAAATTTGAAATAAATTTATTTCTAGTTAAAATGACAGACATCTCCTGATGTTTCTGTGTATAAATATATAAATGTATAAATATAATTCAGACAGAGTTTCTATACTAGACTGTGTATAAATATATAAATATAATATAACTATACTAGACTGTGTATAAATATATAAATGTATAAATATAATTCAGACAGAGTTTCTATACTAGACTGTGTATAAATATATAAATATAATATAACTATACTAGACTGTGTATAAATATATAAATATAGTTCAGACAGAGTTTCTATACTAGACTGTGTATAAATATATAAATATATAAATATATAAATATATAAATATAGTTTCTCTACCAGGCAAGATTATTCTGAATTAATGGAAGAACATTTTCCAGTTTTATCGAGTTTTTCTTTAAAACTGCTCTCACTTCATTTTTAGAAGAACAGCATGTTTGAATTAAAATTAATTGAATTGAAATGTTATTTCGAACATGAAACAGTAGTGAAAAAAAACAAACGATACTAATCAATAATAAATAAATGTGAATAAGAAGAAGAGGAAAAAAAAAAGAATATATATATATATATATATATATATATATATATATATATATATATATATATATATATATATATATATATATATATATATTAATAACAACATGCATCCATCATAATTAACATGCTGGAAAAGGTGCAGGAAGAAGTAAAAACGTATTAAATCCTAACTATTTCATTATAATCAAAATTTATTAAATTTCTATACAAAAAACAAAAGGTATCTAAATATCTAAAAAAAAAAAATATATATATATATATATATATATATATATATATATATATATATATACAGAATATTGTGATAAAGTCCTTTATTTTCTTCAATGCAATTAAAAAAACAAAAATGTCATCCATTCTGGATTCATTACAAATTCATTTACAGTTTAAGATTAAGATTCCCAGAATATTCTAATTTTTTGAGATAGGATATTTGAGTTTTCTTAAACTGTAAACCATGATCAGCAATATTAAAATAATAAAATTCAGTTGATTTGTAATGAATCCAGAATGTAGGACATTTCTGTTTTTGTAATTCCAGAAAATCACAATAAAACCACCACAGCTGCAGGTGAATGTCGCCCCCTGGTGGTCACAAGTGTCACATCCCAACAGAAACAGTATAAGGATCTTTTTCTTTAGTAAGTCAAGCTTAACAAGCTCATCCTTCATTCTAGAAAGTTAACCTGATCTTTCTATCCTGCAGAGAAACATTGATCATCATCAGTCGATCGATCGGATCTTCAACCGTCTCTTTACGGGAACCCGGAGCAGCGACGCCGTCGTCATGGGTAAGATACTGACATCTTTATTTCAATTATAAAATCCTTATAGAAACAAAAAATTATTACACAAAACATCAGAAAAAGAAATAAACCTGAAATAAGCCCGAAAGGGGAAGGGAGTAAGAACGTATGAGGTTCTAACCTTGTTTCTATTTACATTTTACTCTAATACAATGTAGAAAAATAAAAATAAATAAAAATATAACAGCAAGCTTTACTTTATCAAAACAATATAGTTATTACATTAAAAAAATATTACAGCACTTCATTACAATATTATACCTGAACGTTATAAATAATAAATGATATACCACAGCAATTATATATATATATATATATATATATATATATATATATATATATATATATATATATATATATATATATACACACATATATGGAGAAAGCTTATTTTTTTTAAATTATATGTAGGTTTTTTTTTAATTCAAGATCTTTTTTTATTTAAGTTTTCTCAGTGTAACAAAGGTGTAAATGCTGAATGCTAATTACAAAGATTTTGAATAAGCGTGGGCGTGTTAATCATATATATAAATATATATATATATATATATATATATATATATAATATATATATATATATATATATATATATATATATATATATATATATATATATATATATATATATATATATATATATATATATATATATATATAATCAGAGCATGTACAGGGTGTAGAAAATGTAACAAAAAAAATTAAACAGTATGAAAAAATGAAATAATAACAATTAGGAATGGGCGATATTTTACGTTCACGATTTACCGCAATGGTAAAGGAAGGAAGGAAGGAAGGAAGGAAGGAAGGAAGGAAGGAAGGAAGGAAGGAAGGAAGGAAGGAAGGAAGGGAGGGAGGGAGGGAGGGAGGGAGGGAGGGAGGGAGGAAGGAAGGAAGGAAGGAAGGAAGGAAGGAAGGAAGGAAGGAAGGAAGGAAGGAAGGAAGGAAGGAAGGAAGGAAGGAAGGAAGGAAGGAAGACATTTTTATCATTATCAGGATAAATGCCAGAAATGATCGTGATACAGTTTTTTCGTCCATACCGCCCAGCCCTACTAACAATAACAACCTACAAACCAAATGAATCCTTTCCTGTCTCTGCCAGAATATTTAATATAAAACAATATAAGATCATTCTAACATTAAGGGCCTGCACTAGGAATAAGGAAGAGATATGTATTGTTATATGTATGTTTTTCAATCGATTTAAAACATTTTTCTTCACATGTTTTCAGGAAACTCTTCCGAGGATTCGTCCGTGTTTCTGGACGGTCGGACGAAAAACGATTTTAGTTTAAACTTCACCGACTCCTCGTTTAACGAGACGTTGATTTTCCCGACGACGGAGTTTGATCCGTTAGGACGACACACGGTCTGGCAGGTAAACGTTATTAAGATTATTAATTATTAATAATAACTCGTTAGGACGACACACGGTCTGGCAGGTAAATATTATTAATATTATTAATTATTAATAATAACTCGTTAGGACGACACACGGTCTGGCAGGTAAATATTATTAATATTATTAATTATTAATAATAACTCGTTAGGACGACACACGGTCTGGCAGGTAAATATTATTAATATTATTAATAATAACTCGTTAGGACGACACACGGTCTGGCAGGTAAATATTATTAATATTATTAATTATTAATAATAACTCGTTAGGACGACACACGGTCTGGCAGGTAAACGTTGTTAATATCCTTAACATCATTACATTGTTTAGAATAATAATAAGAATAAAAATAAGAAGAAGAAGAAGGAGGCCTCCCCTGACCGGGGGGTGCACGGGCGGGCGCGGCGGCGGGGCGGCACCATTCCCAGGTATCTATGTCTTATGTTGTCAGTATGAATGGGGGGATGTTGGACCGGTTCCCCCTCCGCCTGGGGGCTCCGGCGGCGCCGGGGGCGCCCGTGGAGGTACGGTGGGGCCCTGGCCCGGCTCGGAGGGCCGGCCCCCGTCTACTGGATGGCCGGTGGGGGAACATGGGCGTCTTTCCAGGGCCGGCTTTGCTGGTCCTGCTTCCTGGCTTCGGCCTCCGCTCCCCCTCTTTCCCCCCCTACACGATTCATACGTACATAGGCGAAGGGCGGGGGGTCCGGGTCGTGGGGGGCACTGTCCCGCGTGGCCCGGCACTCCCCGCCTCACGGTTTTAACAACAAAATAGACACTGCACATTCAACACTTAATAAATACATTTGACAAGGACACGTAGTTCGGGAGGGGGGGGTCGGTTTCAAATCGATACTTGGCCCTCCTCCTCCCTGTTTTTATTGTATTAATCACATGCGATCAACACCAGGGGCGGGAGGGGGTCCCACATCACCCGCGTTCCCTCACCGGCCTGGGATAGGTGGGGCGGGATACCCGGGCCTGGCGGGGCTCGCCACGCAAGTGACTTTTTTGCTTGTAATGAGAAGATAAATCTTGTCCCACTGGCAGATTTTTCTACTTATTTCAAGTGAAAATGTACTTGAAACAGGTGAAAATTGTCAAATAAGTTATTTTTTTGACTAAAAATTTGACATTTTAACTAGAAATAAGACAAATATTCCTGGTAATATTTGGAGTTTTTGCAGTGAATTGTCCTGAAACGTTTCTCTTTCGTCCTCCAGGTCGTGGTCATCGTCCTCTTCACCGGGTCTCTGTCTCTGGTCACCGTCGTCGGGAACGTCCTGGTTTTCCTGTCGTTCCGGATCAACAAGGCTCTGAAGACGGTGAACAACTACTACCTGCTGAGCCTGGCGTTCGCCGACCTGACGATCGGAACGTTGTCCATGAACCTGTACACGACGTACATCATCATGGACCAGTGGGCGCTGGGGCCACTGGTGTGTGACCTGTGGTTGACCATCGACTACGTGGCTAGCAACGCGTCGGTCATGAACCTGCTGGTCATCAGCTTTGACAGGTTAGTTTAGTTTAGTTTAGTTTAGTTAGTTTAGTTTAGTTTAGTTAGTTTATTTTAGTTTAGTTTAGTTTAGTTAGTTTAGTTTAGTTTAGTTAGTTTAGTTAATTTTATTTTATTTTAGGTTAGTTTAGTTTAGTTAGTTAGTTTAGTTAGTTTAGTTAGTTTAGGTTAGTTTAGGTTAGTTTAGTTTAGTTAGTTTAGTTTAGGTTAGTTTAGTTTAGTTTAGTTAGTTTAGTTAGTTTAGTTAGTTTAGGTTAGTTTAGGTTAGTTTAGTTTAGTTAGTTTAGTTTAGGTTAGTTTAGTTAGTTTAGTTAGGTTAGTTTATTTTAGTTTAGTTAGTTTAGTTAGGTTAGTTTAGTTTAGTTAGTTTAGTTAGTTTAGTTAGTTTAGTTTAGTTTAGTTAGTTTATTTTAGTTTAGTTTAGTTTAGTTAGTTTATTTTAGTTTAGTTAGTTTAGTTAGGTTAGTTTAGTTTAGTTAGTTTATTTTAGTTTAGTTTAGTTTAGTTAGTTTAGTTTAGTTAGTTTATTTTAGTTTAGTTAGTTTAGTTAGTTTAGTTTAGTTTAGTTAGTTTATTTTAGTTTAGTTTAGTTTAGTTTAGTTAGTTTAGTTTAGTTTAGTTAGTTTAGTTTAGTTTAGTTTAGTTAGTTAGTTTAGTTAGGTTAGTTTAGTTTAGTTTAGTTAGTTTAGTTAGTTTAGTTAGTTTAGGTTAGTTTAGGTTAGTTTAGTTTAGTTAGTTTAGTTTAGGTTAGTTTAGGTTAGTTTAGTTAGTTTAGTTAGTTTAGTTAGGTTAGTTTAGTTAGGTTAGTTTATTTTAGTTTAGTTAGTTTAGTTAGGTTAGTTTAGTTTAGTTAGTTTAGTTAGTTTAGTTAGTTTAGTTTAGTTTAGTTAGTTTATTTTAGTTTAGTTAGTTTAGTTAGGTTAGTTTAGTTTAGTTAGTTTAGTTAGTTTAGTTTAGTTTAGTTAGTTTATTTTAGTTTAGTTTAGTTTAGTTAGTTTAGTTTAGTTTAGTTAGTTTAGTTAATTTTATTTTATTTTAGGTTAGTTTAGTTTAGTTAGTTAGTTTAGTTAGGTTAGTTTAGTTTAGTTTAGTTAGTTTAGTTAGTTTAGTTAGTTTAGTTAGTTTAGTTAGTTTAGTTTAGTTTAGTTAGTTTAGTTTAGGTTAGTTTAGTTTATTTTAGTTTAGTTTAGTTTAGTTAGTTTAGTTTAGTTTAGTTAGTTTAGTTAATTTTATTTTAGTTTAGGTTAGTTTAGTTTAGTTAGTTTAGTTTAGGTTAGTTTAGTTTAGTTTAGTTAGTTTAGTTAGTTTAGTTAGTTTAGTTTAGGTTAGTTTAGTTAGTTTAGTTTAGTTAGTTTATTTTAGTTTAGTTAGTTTAGTTAGGTTAGTTTAGTTTAGTTAGTTTAGTTAGTTTAGTTAGTTTAGTTTAGTTTAGTTAGTTTATTTTAGTTTAGTTTAGTTTAGTTAGTTTATTTTAGTTTAGTTAGTTTAGTTAGGTTAGTTTAGTTTAGTTAGTTTATTTTAGTTTAGTTTAGTTTAGTTTAGTTAGTTTAGTTTAGTTTAGTTAGTTTAGTTTAGTTTAGTTAGTTAGTTTAGTTAGGTTAGTTTAGTTTAGTTTAGTTAGTTTAGTTAGTTTAGTTAGTTTAGTTAGTTTAGTTAGTTTAGTTTAGGTTAGTTTAGGTTAGTTTAGTTAGTTTAGTTAGGTTAGTTTAGTTAGGTTAGTTTAGTTTAGTTTAGTTTAGTTTAGTTAGTTTATTTTAGTTTAGTTAGTTTAGTTAGGTTAGTTTAGTTTAGTTAGTTTAGTTAGTTTAGTTTAGTTTAGTTAGTTTATTTTAGTTTAGTTTAGTTTAGTTAGTTTAGTTTAGTTTAGTTAGTTTAGTTAATTTTATTTTATTTTAGGTTAGTTTAGTTTAGTTAGTTAGTTTAGTTAGGTTAGTTTAGTTTAGTTTAGTTAGTTTAGTTAGTTTAGTTAGTTTAGTTAGTTTAGTTAGTTTAGTTTAGTTTAGTTAGTTAGTTTAGTTTATTTTAGTTTAGGTTAGTTTAGTTAGTTTAGTTTATTTTAGTTTAGTTTAGGTTAGTTTAGTTAGGTTAGTTTAGTTTACTTTACTTTAGTTTAACTAGTTTAGTTTAGTTAGTTTAGGTTAGTTAGTTTAGTTTTTAATTTTTTAGTTTGCGCACGCACGCACGAAAAAATGCACGAAAGAATGCACGCACGTAAAAACGCATGCACGCACGAAAAAATGCACGAAAGAACGCACGAAAGAACGCACGCACGCACAAAAAAACGCACGAAAAAATGCACGAAAGAACGCACGCACGCACGAAAAAACGCACGAAAGAATGCACGAAAGAACGCACGCACGCACAAAAAAACGCACGAAAAAATGCACGAAAGAACGCACGCACGCACGCACGAAAAAACGCACGAAAAAATGCACGAAAGAACGCACGCACGCACAAAAAAACGCACGCACGCACGAAAAAACGCACGAAAGAATGCACGCACGTAAAAACGCATGCACGCACGAAAAAATGCACGAAAGAACGCACGCACGCACGAAAGAACGCACGCACAAAAAAACACACAAAAGAACGCACGCACGCACGTCATTTAAACCATATGTTAATCAGGTTTGTAAAATAAAATTTTTCCATCTCCGTAATATTGCAAAGATTAGGAAAATCCCCTCGCAGAGTGATGCAGAAAAACTAGTTCATGCGTTTGTATCTTCTAGACTAGATTACTGTAATGTGTTGTTAGCAGGATGTCCAAGTAATTTGCTGAATAGGCTCCAGCTGATCCAGAATGCAGCAGCACGAGTACTGACAGGAATTAGCAGGAGAGACCACGTCTCTCCAGTGTTAGCGTCGCTCCATTGGTTACCCGTAAAATTCAGAATCCAATTAAAAATTTTATTACTTGCATATAAAGCCCAAAAACGGCTTTGCTCCGCATTATTTGCAAGACCCGAGCTTCCAACTTCTCCAAGGTCTTATCCATCTTGCCAATGAGCTCAAAGACGCCGCCAGACTGCGATTCTGTTCAAGAATCACATCCAGCTTACGGCTTTGCTCCCCCAACGTTAAAGTCTGAGTGTTGATCGCCTTGCTTGATCCTTCAGCCACGTCCGGCAGCTCTGAAAGAGCCAGAACAGCTGTCGACGACTTACGCGTTTGTCGGTAGACCAGGAATCCCCCTCCTCCGATTAGCAGAAATCCTGCTATCATAAATCCAATTATGAAGCATCTTCAACGTCCTCCACAGACAGAATCACCAAACACAACGGTTTCCAATGTTTCCAGGAATCCATTGTGTACCCAGAAAAGAATGTCCCATCGGGGCAGGAGGGCTCCCTTACCCCCTGACTTCTCCTACATGCTCATACTTTTATGTATATCCTCACTTCCTTTCTCCTCGTCCTCCCAGGTATTTCTCTGTGATGCGGCCGTTGTCCTACCGGGCCAAGCGTACGACCAAGCGAGCCATGACGATGATCGGCCTGGCCTGGTCCGTGTCCTTCGTGCTCTGGGCTCCGGCCATCTTGTTCTGGCAGTTCATCGTGGGCGAGCGGACGGTGCAGCCCAACGAGTGCTACATCCAGTTCCTGTCGGAGCCCGTCATCACCTTCTGCACCGCCATCGCCGCCTTCTACCTGCCCGTCTCCATCATGGCCGTGCTGTTCTGGAAGATCTACCAGGAGACCCAGAAACGGGCCAAGGACGTGCAGAGCCTGAGGGGCTCGGGGGCGGCCAACCCAACGCAGAACCAGAACCAGAACCAGGAGAAAAAGAGCGGGAAAGGTGCGGCCAATCAGAGGAATTCCACGGCCATGGTTCGACAAACCAGCTCCCAAAGCTGCAGTAGCAGCGAGCTAAACCAGAAGGTTTCAGGGAACCAGGAAGAGAACGACGGTGCAGGGGAATCCAACCCTCCAACAGGTTGGAAACTATTGTTTTCCTGACAAAACTAGTTGTTTTTTTTTCATAACATTATTGTGGATTCACCTAGAGCAGCGGTCGGCAACCCAAAATGTTTTAGAGCCATATTGGACCTAATTGTATCAGAATTAGAATGAAGAAACACATGCTGCATGTTTCTATATTAGTTACAACTGGGGGGAGATTTATTTTTTATTATGCACTTTGGGAAAAAAGTGGAAATCTCGAGGAAAAAGTCGAAATGTCGAGAAAAAAGTCGAAATGTCGAGAAAAAAGTTGAAATCTCGAGGAAAAAGTCGAAATGTCGAGAAAAAAATCGAAATTTTGAGAAAAAAGTCGAAATGTCGATAAAAAAGTCAAAATGTCGAGAAAAAAGTTGAAATGTCGAGAAAAAGTCAAAATGTCGAGATTAACGTTGAAGTACAATCTTGAGAAAAAAGTCAAAATGTTGAGAAAAAAGTTAAAATTTGGTGGAAAAAGTCTGACCTTCGGCCGCATGTCTTGGACACTCGGGTGAAGAGAGGGGCTGAGCTGTCAACTGATCACCACCTGGTGGTGAGTTGGATGCGCTGGCGGAGGAGGAAGTTGGACAGACCGGGCAGACCCAAACGGATTGTGAGGGTCTGTTGGGAACGTCTGGCTGAGCCCTCTGTCAGGGACATCTTCAACTCCCACCTCCGGGAGAGCTTCTCTCGGATCCCGGGGGAGGCGGGGGACATCGAGTCCGAGTGGACCATGTTCTCTGCCTCCATTGTCAACGCGGCGGCTCGAAGCTGTGGACGCAAGGTCTCCGGTGCCTGTCGTGGCGGCAATCCTCGAACCCAGTGGTGGACACCGGAAGTACAGGATGCCGTCAGACTGAAGAAGGAGTCCTACCGGGCTATGTTGGCCGGTGGGACTCCTGACGCAGTAGATAGGTACCGGCAGGCCAAGCGGGCCGCGGCTCGGGCAGTCTTGGAGGCAAAAACTCGGGTCTGGGAGGAGTTCGGGGGGGCCATGGAGGAGGACTTTCGGTCGGCCTCGAGGAAATTCTGGAGGACCGTTCGGCGCCTCAGAAGGGGGAAGCAGTACTCTGCCGGCACCGTTTATGGTGCTGGTGGGGAGCTGTTGACCTCGACTGGGGACATTGTCGGACGGTTGAAGGAATACTTTGAGGATCTCCTTAACCCGACTGACATGCCTTCCACTGAGGAAGCAGAGGGTTGGGGCTCGGAGGCGTGCTCGTCCATCACCCAAGCCGAGGTCACCGAGGTGGTTCGTAAGCTCCTCGGTGGCCGGGCACCGGGGGTGGATGAGATTCGCCCTGAGTACCTCAAGTCTCTGGATGTCGTAGGGCTGTCTTGGTTGACACGCCTCTGCGACATTGCATGGAGGAAGGGGACAGTACCGCTGGGGTGGCAAACCGGGGTGGTGGTCCCTCTGTTTAAAAAGGGGGACCGGAGAGTGTGTTCCAACTACAGGGGGATCACACTTCTCAGCCTCCCGGGGAAAGTCTACGCCAGGGTACTGGAGAGGAGAATACGGCCGATAGTCGAACCTCGGATTCAGGAGGAACAATGCGGTTTTCGTCCCGGTCGTGGAACACTGGACCAGCTCTATACCCTCCGCAGGGTGCTCGAGGGTTTATGGGAATTTGCCCAACCAGTCTACATGTGTTTTGTGGATCTGGAGAAGGCATTTGACCGTGTCCCTCGTGCCATTCTGTGGGGGGTGCTGAGTGAGTATGGAGTCCGGGGCCCTCTACTAAGGGCTGTCCGGTCTCTGTACGATCGAAGCAGGAGTCTGGTTCGCATTGCCGGCAGTAAGTCAGACTTGTTCCCGGTGCGTGTTGGACTCCGGCAGGGCTGCCCTTTGTCACCGGTCCTGTTCATAATTTTTATGGACAGGATTTCTAGGCGCAGCCAGGGGCCGGAGGGGATCCGGTTTGGGAACCTCAGGATTTCATCTCTGCTTTTTGCAGATGATGTTGTCCTGTTGGCTTCATCGGACCGGGACCTCCAGCATGTGCTGGGGCGGTTTGCGGCCGAGTGCGACGCGGCAGGGATGAGAATCAGCACCTCCAAGACCGAGGCCATGGTTCTCGACCGGAAAAGGGTGGCATGCCTTCTCCGGGTGGGTGGAGAAGTCCTGCCTCAGGTGGAGGAGTTCAAGTATCTCGGGATCTTGTTCACGAGTGAGGGAACAATGGAGCGTGAGATTGACAGGCGGATCGGTGCAGCGTCCGCAGTAATGCGGTCGATGTACCGGACCGTCGTGGTGAAGAGGGAGCTGAGTCGAAAGGCGAAGCTCTGGATTTACCGGTCAATCTACGCCCCTACCCTCACCTTTGGTCATGAACTTTGGGTAGTGACCGAAAGGACAAGATCGCGGATACAAGCGGCCGAGATGAGTTTCCTCCGCAGGGTGGCTGGACGCTCCCTTAGAGATGAGTTTCCTCTGCAGGGTGGCTGGACGCTCCCTTAGAGATAGGGTGAGGAGTTCGGTCACCCGGGAGGAGCTCGGAGTCGAGCCGCTACTCCTCCACATTGAGAGGAGTCAGCTGAGGTGGCTTGGGCATCTGTACCGGATGCCTCCTGGACGCCTCCCTAGGGAGGTGTTCCAGGCATGTCCCACCGGGAGGAGGCCCCGAGGAAGACCCAGGACACGCTGGAGAGACTATGTCTCTCGGCTGGCCTGGGAACGCCTCGGACTCCCCCGGAAGAGCTGGAGGAAGAGCTGGAGGAAGTGTCTGGGGTGAGGGAAGTCTGGGCATCCCTGCTGAGGCTGCTGCCCCCGCGACCCGGGAACGGATAAGCGGGAGAAGATGAGTGAGTGATGAGTGTGAAAAGTCGAAATGTCGAGAAACCAGAACCAGAACCAGAATCAAGAGAAAAAGAGCGGGAAAGGGTCGGCCAATCAGAGGAATTCCACGGCCATGGTTCGACAAACCAGCTCCCAAAGCTGCAGTAGCAGCTGTTACCATGGTAACAGCAGCACTTCCTGCAGCAGTTACCATGGTAACAGCTGCAGTAGCAGTAGCAGCGAGCTAAACCAGAAGGTTTCAGGGAACCAGGAAGAGAACGACGGTGCAGGGGAATCAAACCCTCCAACAGGTTGGAAACTATTGTTTTCCTGACAAACCTAGTTGTTTTTTTTTAAGGATTTAAGATTTTTCAATATTTTTAAGACAAACAACTCCACATATATCCCACCCTCCCCGGTTCCCACATACAAAAAAGATAATAGCAATAAAACATAATTGGTGCGTCCGAAATGCCACACTAAACAGTATATACACTGCAAAAAGTCAAAATCTTCCCAGGAATATTTGTCTTATTTCTAGTTAAAATGTCTCATTTTTAGTCAAAAAATGTAATTACACTTAAAACAAGAGTCATTGCCAGAAAAATAACTCGTTATTTGACAATTTTCACCTGTTTCAAGTAAATTTTCAATTGAAATAAGTAGAAAAATCTGCCAGTGGAACAAGATTTATCTTCTTATTACAAGCAAAAAAATCTTGTTCCACTGGCAGATTTTTCTACTTATTTAAGTGAAAATCTACTTGAAACAGGTGAAAATTGTCAAATAAGTAATTTTTCTGGTAATGAGTCTTGTTTTAAGTGTAATGAGATTTTTTTTTACTAAAAATGAAGATTTAAGATTTTTTGCAGTGTACTCAAAAAGTATACTTGAGTTCGGCACACTTTTGAGTAAATATCAGTAGTATTTATGCACTAATTGGGACGTACTACTCAGAGACACACGGAGTTGTTACCATGGTAACAGCAGCACTTCCTGCCGTTGTTACCATGGTAACAACCACATTCTAGAATGTCTTTGATAATATACTTTATCGTTTTTATAGTTATAGTGTTTTATATTTATTTACAATATTTCCTTCTTCAATTCAGTTCTTTCTTTCTTGTATCTTGTCTTTAGCTCATAAGAAGTCTTGGCTAAAGCTGAAAAGGAAAGGTAAAGCGTCGCTGGTTAAAAGAGGAACGAACAGCGACGCGTCCGGCTGCGACCAGTCGCCGCCGTTAGCCGCCGCGACGGCTAAAGACGCCAAAAACTCGTCCAAGAACGAGAAGAAGTCCAACGACAAGAAGGCGGCGCAGACGCTGAGCGCCATCCTGCTGGCGTTCGTGATGACGTGGCTGCCGTACAACATCATGGTTCTGGTCAACACTTTCTGCCGCGACTGCGTCCCCGAGACGCTGTGGGCGCTAGGCTACTGGCTGTGCTACGTCAACAGCACCGTCAACCCCATGTGCTACGCTCTCTGCAACAAGACCTTCCGCTCCACGTTCAGGGACATCCTGACCTGCCGCTGGAACCGGAGGAAGAACCAGACGCAGCTTCGCCAGCAGAGGAAATAGTTAGTAAAATTAAAGCTGCAGCAGGGATGTACGGCCCTCCACCCTGGTGCAGGTTCAGGCTGCAGTGGAAGCTTGTATGACTTGATGTAGATTCTTCAGAATTGGACATTTAGCGGATGAAACCACCCACGCCTCTCTATATCAAACCATTCAAAAGTTACGGTAGAAAGTAGAAACTATCACTAATGAACCAATCAGATGAAGGCGGGGGTGCACTTTTTGGCGTCTAGCGTCGCCACGGTAACGCTTTTGACTGAGAAAAGTAATGCGTGTAGTCGCAGGATGGAGACGCACATTTTGATGTATAACACACCTGGGTGCACGTTACGGTTCGGGCTGAATTAACTGCCGAAGGAATGGCATACATTGCGCCAAAATGACACGATTAATTTAAAATGTCCGACTTCCTGTTGGGTTTGGGCCATGGCTCCAAGAGACTTTTCTTTAAGTTTAGGGGGAAAAAAGACCCTCATTTAGTCGGAAGAAAGAAAGAAGAAAAATGAAATAAAAAAATTCCCACAGATACAATAGGGCCTTCGCACTGTAAGTGCTCGGGCCCTAACTAGAAACAAAATTCCCTGGAAATGTTGAAGTGCCACGGGACTACTGCCGGATGATTGCGATTTTGATGACATTCCCTATATCAAACCTTTCAAAAGTTATTGCAGAAAATAGGGACCATCAAATATCGACCAATCAGAAGAAGGGGCGGGGCTAATTTGCACTAATTAAGGTGAAGGGCTCAAAACCGAGTGTGATGACACCACCCACGACTCTTTATGTCAAACCATTCAAAAGTTATGGCATTTAATGATGGTTATTTACTGTGTGTGTGTGTGTGAAAAAAACACAGATTTCGGCTTCTGACAAGGTCTCAAATAACTCAGATTTGTGATCAAACCGTAGCTCGTTGCAGAAAAACAAAAACATCGTGAGAGACACAGAACCCGGCAGATTCTGACAATCTTAATTTTATTCAGATATTCCTTAAAATGAGTGAGTAAGGTCAGTGTGAAGACAGAGTGAGATTCTTTTGAAGGAAACGTTTGATTACATTACAGTGAATGGAGACCGAGGCAGGAATTGGTGCCACTTTAGCCCCCCCCCGTTTAAATTTTGTGCATACCCCGCCTGTCAAAGTCACATTTTATGAATCCCAACACCTATGTCTACATTCTGACCAAAAACTATTTGTCTCCTTTTTACGGTTTGGCCGTGAGCTTGAGTTACAAATAAAAATTCAGGTTATTTTTTTACTGTTTCTGCCACTCTAGCAACCGACACCCGCACTCTAGATTTGACGAAAAAGTGATTTCCAGTCCTCGCTTGAGTGCTCATATCTTGAAAAGTTTACATCTTAGGAAAAAACTGTTTGGTGTTTTGCAGAGAAGAGAGGTTTTCCTCCGTTTTGAAGTTTGAATGACATTTCCACGTGCAGGTATGGGAAAGTTAGGTGACTAAGAAAAAAGGTGAATTTTTTTTTACCTCTTCTTTGAATGAGGTTTTTTGGCCGGTTTGTTGGGAATAACTTTGGGAAAAATGGGAATTTCAACACCAATATATATATATATATATATATATATATATATATATATATATATATATATATATATATATATATATATATATATATATGATTCGCCTGGGTCCTCTGAAATCTGTAGGGGGAGTAGCGAACCGAGAAATGTCCGGAAAATGAATAATAAAAAAACTAGTCGAAATTTTAAGAAAAAAAATCAAATTTTGAGAAAAAAGTCGAAATTTCGTGAATAAACTTGAAATGTTGAGAAAAAAGGCGAAATATCAAGAAAAAAAAACGAAATGTTGAGAGAAAAGTCGAAATGTTGAGAAAAAAGTCAAAATGTCCAAAATGCATGAAAAAAAACACGCACACACGAAAGAACGTACAAAAAAACGGACGAAAAAAAGTCATAGCACACTATTCCCGATCGAGCCGCACGTTTTGATATATGACTCTTCTGAAATCGTTAGGAGTAGCGAACCGAAATCTGTCCGGAAAATGAATAATACAAAAATAAAATAAAGACGCAGGATAACAATAGACGCCTCGTGGCTTCACTCCTCCTCCACTGCTATGTAATATAATAGAAGTATAATATAATATAATATAATATAATATAATATAATACAATATAATATAATATAATATAATACAATATAATATAATAAATATAATAGAAGTATAATATAATATAATATAATATGATATATAATATAATTTTCATTTCATTCATTTCATTTTATTCTTTATTTCATTCAAAAAACAAAACAATTTAGTACAAACACAAATACAAATGTTCCTAACTTATGAATGAAAAGGGAGCAGAAAGAAGAAGAATCTTATCTGATCTGCCCCTTTCACAGATAACATAAATTAATAATAATAAAAAATAAAAATAAAAAAATAAAAAAAACAACTAAGTGAATAAAAACAACTAAAATAAAATTAAAATCTTTTATTAATATAATATGATATATAATATAATATGATATATAATATAATATAAGTATAATATAATATGTAATAGCAGTGGAGGAGGAGTGAAGCCCCGTGGCGCTAATAATAATAATAAAGTAAATCTGTAGAGAAACGGGTGGATTCGTTGTCCGGATTTACTTTCACCTTAGCTTAGATTCATAGTTTTGTGTATTCCTCGTTCAAGAGTGATGTTTTCTGTTTCTGTTTTGTT
>NC_084605.1:524249-616749 GCF_033807715.1 Cololabis saira | reverse complement strand
TATATATATATATATATATATATATATATATATATATATATATATACTTGAATACAACAAATCCTTGAGGCATATAAAACATATAAAACATATAAAACATATAAAACATATAAAACATATAAAACAGCATGTAGATTTATGAGGCAGACAACACGTTCTGCATCCCTGTAAAACTGCAACAGTAAATGTAACAGATAAGATGTAAAGCAAGGACATAAACAAAAGGAGGGTCAAAAGTAAAAAACAACTAAAAATAAATAAATAAATAAATAAATAAATACAATTATAATAATAAAATATGATAAAAATAGTGAGAATCAGGAGCATTGGTCATCTTCCAGTATCTTCAGATCTATATATAATAATCTATATATAATAATAATAATAATAGGTGTTAAGGAGTTGTTGGTACTGAGAGACTGAGACCAGTATGAGAGACTGAGACCAGTATGAGAGACTGAGACCAGTATGAGAGACTGAGACCAGTATGAGAGACTGAGACCAGTATGAGAGACTGAGACCAGTATGAGAGACTGAGACCAGTATGAGAGACTGAGACCAGTATGAGAGACTGAGACCAGTATGAGAGACTGAGACCAGTATGAGAGACTGAGACCAGTATGAGAGACTGAGACCAGTATGAGAGACTGAGACCAGTATGAGAGACTGAGACCAGTATGAGAGACTGAGACCAGTATGAGAGACTGAGACCAGTATGAGAGACTGAGACCAGTATGAGAGACTGAGACCAGTATGAGAGACTGAGACCAGTATGAGAGACCAGTATGAGGGACTGAGACCAGTATGAGAGACTGAGACCAGTATGAGAGACTGAGACCAGTATGAGAGACTGAGACCAGTATGAGAGACTGAGACCAGTATGAGAGACTGAGACCAGTATGAGAGACTGAGACCAGTATGAGAGACTGAGACCAGTATGAGAGACTGAGACCAGTATGAGAGACCAGTATGAGAGACTGAGACCAGTATGAGAGACTGAGACCAGTATGAGAGACTGAGACCAGTATGAGAGACTGAGACCAGTATGAGAGACTGAGACCAGTATGAGACACTGAGACCAGTATGAGAGACTGAGACCAGTATGAGAGACCAGTATGAGAGACCAGTATGAGAGACTGAGACCAGTATGAGAGACTGAGACCAGTATGAGAGACCAGTATGAGAGACTGAGACCAGTATGAGAGACCAGTATGAGAGAAAAACGCGTGAAAAAAAGTACGAAAAAACTTATGAAAAATCGTACCAAAAAACGTACGAAAAATCGTACGAAAAAACGCAAAAACGCACGAAAAAACGTGCGAAAAAATGCAAAAACGTACGAAAAATCGTACCAAAAAACGTACGAAAAATCGTACGAAAAAACGCAAAAACGCACGAAAAAACGCAAAAACAGAAGAAAAAACGCAAAAACGCACGAAAAAACGCGCGAAAAAATGCAAGAAAAAACGCAAGAAAAAACGCACGAAAACGCATGAAAAAATGTACGAAAAAACGCCTGAAAAATCGTACGAAAAAACGTACGAAGAGACGCAAAAACGCACGAAAAAACGCACGAAAAAAACGCACGAAAAAACGCACGAAAAATCGTACGAAAAACGTACGAAAAAACGTATGCAAAAACGCACAAAAAAACGCACGGAAAAAACGCACGAAAAAACGCAAAAACGTACGAAAAATCGTACCAAAAAACGTACGAAAAATCGTACGAAAAAACGCAAAAACGCACGAAAAAACGCAAAAACAGAAGAAAAAACGCAAAAACGCACGAAAAAACGCGCGAAAAAATGCAAGAAAAAACGCAAGAAAAAACGCACAAAAACGCATGAAAAAATGTACGAAAAAACGCCTGAAAAATCGTACGAAAAAACGTACGAAGAGACGCAAAAACGCACGAAAAAACGCACGAAAAAAACACACGAAAAAACGCACGAAAAATCGTACGAAAAACTTACGAAAAAATGTACGCAAAAACGCACGAAAAAACGCACGAAAAAAACGCAAAAACCCACGAAAAAACGCAAAAACGTACGAACGCACGCAAAAACGCATGGAAAAACGCACGAAAGAACGCACTTAAAAACGCCCGAAAAATCGTACGAAAAAACGTACGAAGAAACGCAAAAACGCACGAAAAAACGCACGAAAAAACGCGCGAAAAAACGCAAGAAAAAACGCACTTAAAAACGCCCGAAAAATCGTACGAAAAAACGTACGAAGAAACGCAAAAACGCACGAAAAAACGCACGAAAAAAACGCACGAAAAAACGCACGAAAAATCGTACGAAAAACTTACGAAAAAATGTACGCAAAAACGCACGAAAAAACGCACGAAAAAAACGCAAAAACCCACGAAAAAACGCAAAAACGTACGAACGCACGCAAAAACGCATGGAAAAACGCACGAAAGAACGCACGAAAAAACGCACGCAAAACGAACGCACAAAGAACGCATGCAAAAACGCAAAAAAAAACGCAAAAAAAAACGCACGAACGCACGAAAAAACGCAAAAACAGAAGAAAAAAGAGAGACTGAGACCAGTATGAGAGACTGAGACCAGTATGAGAGACCAGTATGAGAGACTGAGACCAGTATGAGAGACTGAGACCAGTATGAGAGACTGAGACCAGTATGAGAGACTGAGACCAGTATGAGAGACTGAGACCAGTATGAGAGACTGAGACCAGTATGAGAGACTGAGACCAGTATGAGAGACTGAGACCAGTATGAGAGACCAGTATGAGAGACTGAGACCAGTATGAGAGACTGAGACCAGTATGAGAGACTGAGACCAGTATGAGAGACTGAGACCAGTATGAGAGACCAGTATGAGAGACTGAGGCCAGTATGAGAGACCAGTATGAGAGACTGAGACCAGTATGAGAGACCAGTATGAGAGACCAGTATGAGAGACCAGTATGAGAGACTGAGACCAGTATGAGAGACTGAGACCAGTATGAGAGACTGAGACCAGTATGAGAGACTGAGACCAGTATGAGAGACTGAGACCAGTATGAGAGACTGAGACCAGTATGAGAGACCAGTATGAGAGACTGAGACCAGTATGAGAGACTGAGACCAGTATGAGAGACTGAGACCAGTATGAGAGACTGAGACCAGTATGAGAGACCAGTATGAGAGACTGAGACCAGTATGAGAGACTGAGACCAGTATGAGGGACTGAGACCAGTATGAGAGACTGAGACCAGTATGAGAGACTGAGACCAGTATGAGAGACTGAGACCAGTATGAGAGACTGAGACCAGTATGAGAGACTGAGACCAGTATGAGAGACTGAGACCAGTATGAGAGACTGAGACCAGTATGAGAGACTGAGACCAGTATGAGAGACTGAGACCAGTATGAGAGACTGAGACCAGTATGAGAGACCAGTATGAGAGACTGAGACCAGTATGAGAGACTGAGACCAGTATGAGAGACCAGTATGAGAGACTGAGACCAGTATGAGAGACTGAGACCAGTATGAGAGACTGAGACCAGTATGAGAGACTGAGACCAGTATGAGAGACTGAGACCAGTATGAGAGACTGAGACCAGTATGAGAGACTGAGACCAGTATGAGAGACTGAGACCAGTATGAGAGACTGAGACCAGTATGAGAGACCAGTATGAGAGACTGAGACCAGTATGAGAGACCAGTATGAGAGACTGAGACCAGTATGAGAGACTGAGACCAGTATGAGGGACTGAGACCAGTATGAGAGACCAGTATGAGAGACTGAGACCAGTATGAGAGACCAGTATGAGAGACCAGTATGAGAGACTGAGACCAGTATGAGAGACTGAGACCAGTATGAGAGACTGAGACCAGTATGAGAGACTGAGACCAGTATGAGAGACCAGTATGAGAGACTGAGACCAGTATGAGAGACTGAGACCAGTATGAGAGACCAGTATGAGAGACTGAGACCAGTATGAGAGACTGAGACCAGTATGAGAGACTGAGACCAGTATGAGAGACTGAGACCAGTATGAGAGACTGAGACCAGTATGAGAGACTGAGACCAGTATGAGAGACTGAGACCAGTATGAGAGACTGAGACCAGTATGAGAGACCAGTATGAGGGACTGAGACCAGTATGAGAGACCAGTATGAGGGACTGAGACCAGTATGAGAGACTGAGACCAGTATGAGAGACTGAGACCAGTATGAGAGACCAGTATGAGAGACTGAGACCAGTATGAGAGACTGAGACCAGTATGAGAGACCAGTATGAGAGACTGAGACCAGTATGAGAGACCAGTATGAGGGACTGAGACCAGTATGAGAGACTGAGACCAGTATGAGAGACTGAGACCAGTATGAGAGACTGAGACCAGTATGAGAGACCAGTATGAGAGACCAGTATGAGAGACTGAGACCAGTATGAGAGACCAGTATGAGAGACTGAGACCAGTATGAGAGACCAGTATGAGAGACTGAGACCAGTATGAGAGACTGAGACCAGTATGAGAGACCAGTATGAGAGACCAGTATGAGAGACCAGTATGAGAGACCAGTATGAGAGACTGAGACCAGTATGAGGGACTGAGACCAGTATGAGAGACTGAGACCAGTATGAGAGACTGAGACCAGTATGAGAGACTGAGACCAGTATGAGAGACTGAGACCAGTATGAGAGACTGAGACCAGTATGAGAGACTGAGACCAGTATGAGAGACTGAGACCAGTATGAGAGACCAGTATGAGAGACTGAGACCAGTATGAGAGACTGAGACCAGTATGAGAGACCAGTATGAGAGACTGAGACCAGTATGAGAGACTGAGACCAGTATGAGAGACCAGTATGAGAGACTGAGACCAGTATGAGAGACTGAGACCAGTATGAGAGACTGAGACCAGTATGAGAGACTGAGACCAGTATGAGAGACTGAGACCAGTATGAGAGACTGAGACCAGTATGAGAGACTGAGACCAGTATGAGAGACTGAGACCAGTATGAGAGACCAGTATGAGGGACTGAGACCAGTATGAGAGACCAGTATGAGGGACTGAGACCAGTATGAGAGACTGAGACCAGTATGAGAGACTGAGACCAGTATGAGAGACCAGTATGAGGGACTGAGACCAGTATGAGAGACCAGTATGAGGGACTGAGACCAGTATGAGAGACTGAGACCAGTATGAGAGACTGAGACCAGTATGAGAGACTGAGACCAGTATGAGAGACCAGTATGAGAGACTGAGACCAGTATGAGAGACCAGTATGAGAGACTGAGACCAGTATGAGAGACCAGTATGAGAGACTGAGACCAGTATGAGAGACCAGTATGAGAGACTGAGACCAGTATGAGAGACCAGTATGAGAGACTGAGACCAGTATGAGAGACTGAGACCAGTATGAGAGACCAGTATGAGAGACCAGTATGAGAGACTGAGACCAGTATGAGAGACCAGTATGAGAGACTGAGACCAGTATGAGGGACTGAGACCAGTATGAGAGACTGAGACCAGTATGAGAGACTGAGACCAGTATGAGAGACTGAGACCAGTATGAGAGACTGAGACCAGTATGAGAGACTGAGACCAGTATGAGAGACCAGTATGAGAGACTGAGACCAGTATGAGAGACTGAGACCAGTATGAGAGACCAGTATGAGAGACTGAGACCAGTATGAGAGACTGAGACCAGTATGAGAGACCAGTATGAGAGACTGAGACCAGTATGAGAGACCAGTATGAGAGACTGAGACCAGTATGAGGGACTGAGACCAGTATGAGAGACCAGTATGAGAGACTGAGACCAGTATGAGAGACCAGTATGAGAGACCAGTATGAGAGACCAGTATGAGAGACCAGTATGAGAGACTGAGACCAGTATGAGAGACTGAGACCAGTATGAGAGACTGAGACCAGTATGAGAGACTGAGACCAGTATGAGAGACCAGTATGAGAGACTGAGACCAGTATGAGAGACTGAGACCAGTATGAGAGACTGAGACCAGTATGAGAGACTGAGACCAGTATGAGAGACCAGTATGAGAGACTGAGACCAGTATGAGAGACTGAGACCAGTATGAGAGACTGAGACCAGTATGAGAGACCAGTATGAGAGACTGAGACCAGTATGAGAGACTGAGACCAGTATGAGAGACCAGTATGAGAGACTGAGACCAGTATGAGAGACTGAGACCAGTATGAGGGACTGAGACCAGTATGAGAGACCAGTATGAGAGACTGAGACCAGTATGAGGGACTGAGACCAGTATGAGAGACTGAGACCAGTATGAGAGACTGAGACCAGTATGAGAGACCAGTATGAGAGACTGAGACCAGTATGAGAGACTGAGACCAGTATGAGGGACTGAGACCAGTATGAGAGACTGAGACCAGTATGAGAGACTGAGACCAGTATGAGAGACTGAGACCAGTATGAGAGACCAGTATGAGAGACTGAGACCAGTATGAGACACTGAGACCAGTATGAGAGACCAGTATGAGAGACCAGTATGAGAGACTGAGACCAGTATGAGAGACTGAGACCAGTATGAGAGACCAGTATGAGAGAAAAACGCGTGAAAAAAAGTACGAAAAAACTTATGAAAAATCGTACCAAAAAACGTACGAAAAATCGTACGAAAAAACGCAAAAACGCACGAAAAAACGTGCGAAAAAATGCAAGAAAAAACGCAAGAAAAAACGCACGAAAACGCATGAAAAAATGTACGAAAAAACGCCTGAAAAATCGTACGAAAAAACGTACGAAGAGACGCAAAAACGCACGAAAAAACGCACGAAAAAAACGCACGAAAAAACGCACGAAAAATCGTACGAAAAACGTACGAAAAAACGTATGCAAAAACGCACAAAAAAACGCACGGAAAAAACGCACGAAAAAACGCAAAAACGTACGAAAAATCGTACCAAAAAACGTACGAAAAATCGTACGAAAAAACGCAAAAACGCACGAAAAAACGCAAAAACAGAAGAAAAAACGCAAAAACGCACGAAAAAACGCGCGAAAAAATGCAAGAAAAAACGCAAGAAAAAACGCACAAAAACGCATGAAAAAATGTACGAAAAAACGCCTGAAAAATCGTACGAAAAAACGTACGAAGAGACGCAAAAACGCACGAAAAAACGCACGAAAAAAACACACGAAAAAACGCACGAAAAATCGTACGAAAAACTTACGAAAAAATGTACGCAAAAACGCACGAAAAAACGCACGAAAAAAACGCAAAAACCCACGAAAAAACGCAAAAACGTACGAACGCACGCAAAAACGCATGGAAAAACGCACGAAAGAACGCACTTAAAAACGCCCGAAAAATCGTACGAAAAAACGTACGAAGAAACGCAAAAACGCACGAAAAAACGCACGAAAAAACGCGCGAAAAAACGCAAGAAAAAACGCACTTAAAAACGCCCGAAAAATCGTACGAAAAAACGTACGAAGAAACGCAAAAACGCACGAAAAAACGCACGAAAAAAACGCACGAAAAAACGCACGAAAAATCGTACGAAAAACTTACGAAAAAATGTACGCAAAAACGCACGAAAAAACGCACGAAAAAAACGCAAAAACCCACGAAAAAACGCAAAAACGTACGAACGCACGCAAAAACGCATGGAAAAACGCACGAAAGAACGCACGAAAAAACGCACGCAAAACGAACGCACAAAGAACGCATGCAAAAACGCAAAAAAAAACGCAAAAAAAAACGCACGAACGCACGAAAAAACGCAAAAACAGAAGAAAAAAGAGAGACTGAGACCAGTATGAGAGACTGAGACCAGTATGAGAGACCAGTATGAGAGACTGAGACCAGTATGAGAGACTGAGACCAGTATGAGAGACTGAGACCAGTATGAGAGACTGAGACCAGTATGAGAGACTGAGACCAGTATGAGAGACCAGTATGAGAGACTGAGACCAGTATGAGAGACTGAGACCAGTATGAGAGACCAGTATGAGAGACTGAGACCAGTATGAGAGACTGAGACCAGTATGAGAGACTGAGACCAGTATGAGAGACCAGTATGAGAGACTGAGACCAGTATGAGAGACTGAGACCAGTATGAGAGACTGAGACCAGTATGAGAGACCAGTATGAGAGACTGAGACCAGTATGAGAGACTGAGACCAGTATGAGAGACTGAGACCAGTATGAGAGACTGAGACCAGTATGAGAGACCAGTATGAGAGACTGAGACCAGTATGAGAGACCAGTATGAGAGACTGAGACCAGTATGAGAGACCAGTATGAGAGACTGAGACCAGTATGAGAGACCAGTATGAGAGACCAGTATGAGAGACCAGTATGAGAGACTGAGACCAGTATGAGAGACCAGTATGAGAGACCAGTATGAGAGACTGAGACCAGTATGAGAGACTGAGACCAGTATGAGAGACTGAGACCAGTATGAGAGACTGAGACCAGTATGAGAGACTGAGACCAGTATGAGAGACCAGTATGAGGGACTGAGACCAGTATGAGAGACTGAGACCAGTATGAGAGACCAGTATGAGAGACTGAGACCAGTATGAGAGACTGAGACCAGTATGAGAGACCAGTATGAGAGACTGAGACCAGTATGAGAGACTGAGACCAGTATGAGAGACTGAGACCAGTATGAGAGACCAGTATGAGAGACTGAGACCAGTATGAGAGACTGAGACCAGTATGAGAGACTGAGACCAGTATGAGAGACCAGTATGAGAGACCAGTATGAGAGACTGAGACCAGTATGAGAGACTGAGACCAGTATGAGAGACCAGTATGAGAGACCAGTATGAGAGACTGAGACCAGTATGAGGGACTGAGACCAGTATGAGAGACTGAGACCAGTATGAGAGACTGAGACCAGTATGAGAGACTGAGACCAGTATGAGAGACTGAGACCAGTATGAGAGACTGAGACCAGTATGAGAGACTGAGACCAGTATGAGAGACTGAGACCAGTATGAGAGACTGAGACCAGTATGAGAGACTGAGACCAGTATGAGAGACCAGTATGAGAGACCAGTATGAGAGACTGAGACCAGTATGAGAGACTGAGACCAGTATGAGGGACTGAGACCAGTATGAGAGACTGAGACCAGTATGAGAGACTGAGACCAGTATGAGAGACTAGTATGAGAGACTGAGACCAGTATGAGAGACCAGTATGAGAGACTGAGACCAGTATGAGAGACCAGTATGAGAGACTGAGACCAGTATGAGAGACTGAGACCAGTATGAGAGACCAGTATGAGAGACCAGTATGAGAGACCAGTATGAGAGACCAGTATGAGAGACTGAGACCAGTATGAGAGACTGAGACCAGTATGAGAGACTGAGACCAGTATGAGAGACTGAGACCAGTATGAGAGACTGAGACCAGTATGAGAGACTGAGACCAGTATGAGGGACTGAGACCAGTATGAGAGACTGAGACCAGTATGAGAGACTGAGACCAGTATGAGAGACTGAGACCAGTATGAGAGACTGAGACCAGTATGAGAGACTGAGACCAGTATGAGAGACCAGTATGAGAGACCAGTATGAGAGACTGAGACCAGTATGAGAGACCAGTATGAGAGACCAGTATGAGAGACCAGTATGAGAGACTGAGACCAGTATGAGAGACCAGTATGAGAGACCAGTATGAGAGACCAGTATGAGAGACTGAGACCAGTATGAGAGACTGAGACCAGTATGAGAGACTGAGACCAGTATGAGAGACCAGTATGAGAGACTGAGACCAGTATGAGAGACCAGTATGAGAGACTGAGACCAGTATGAGAGACTGAGACCAGTATGAGAGACTGAGACCAGTATGAGAGACTGAGACCAGTATGAGAGACTGAGACCAGTATGAGAGACTGAGACCAGTATGAGAGACCAGTATGAGAGACTGAGACCAGTATGAGAGACCAGTATGAGAGACTGAGACCAGTATGAGAGACCAGTATGAGAGACTGAGACCAGTATGAGAGACTGAGGAGACTTTTTTTTCGCCTTTTTTTCTTTTTTTTTCGCTTTTTTTCCTTATTTTTCCTCTTTTTTTCGCCTTATTTTCGCCTTTTTTTCTTTCTTTTTTCTCCTCTTTTTTCCTCTTTTTTTTCCTTACTACTGGTACTATAACTGGTACTATAACTGGTACTATAACTGGTACTATAACTGGTACTACTGGTACTATAACTGGTACTATAACTGGTACTATAACTGGTACTACTGGTACTATAACTGGTACTATAACTGGTACTATAACTGGTACTATAACTGGTACTATAACTGGTACTATAACTGGTACTATAACTGGTACTACTGGTACTATAACTGGTACTATAACTGGTACTATAACTGGTACTATAACTGGTACTATAACTGGTACTATAACTGGTACTACTGGTACTATAACTGGTACTATAACTGGTACTACTGGTACTACTGGTACTACTGGTACTATAACTGGTACTACTGGTACTACTGGTACTACTGGTACTATAACTGGTACTACTGGTACTACTGGTACTACTGGTACTATAACTGGTACTATAACTGGTACTATAACTGGTACTATAACTGGTACTATAACTGGTACTATAACTGGTACTATAACTGGTACTATAACTGGTACTATAACTGGTACTATAACTGGTACTACTGGTACTATAACTGGTACTACTGGTACTATAACTGGTACTATAACTGGTACTATAACTGGTACTACTGGTACTATAACTGGTACTATAACTGGTACTATAACTGGTACTATAACTGGTACTATAACTGGTACTATAACTGGTACTACTGGTACTATAACTGGTACTACTGGTACTATAACTGGTACTATAACTGGTACTATAACTGGTACTATAACTGGTACTATAACTGGTACTATAACTGGTACTACTGGTACTATAACTGGTACTATAACTGGTACTACTGGTACTATAACTGGTACTATAACTGGTACTACTGGTACTATAACTGGTACTATAACTGGTACTACTGGTACTATAACTGGTACTATAACTGGTACTATAACTGGTACTATAACTGGTACTATAACTGGTACTATAACTGGTACTATAACTGGTACTATAACTGGTACTATAACTGGTACTACTGGTACTATAACTGGTACTATAACTGGTACTATAACTGGTACTATAACTGGTACTATAACTGGTACTACTGGTACTATAACTGGTACTATAACTGGTACTATAACTGGTACTATAACTGGTACTACTGGTACTATAACTGGTACTATAACTGGTACTATAACTGGTACTATAACTGGTACTATAACTGGTACTATAACTGGTACTACTGGTACTATAACTGGTACTATAACTGGTACTATAACTGGTACTATAACTGGTACTACTGGTACTATAACTGGTACTATAACTGGTACTATAACTGGTACTATAACTGGTACTATAACTGGTACTACTGGTACTATAACTGGTACTATAACTGGTACTACTGGTACTATAACTGGTACTATAACTGGTACTATAACTGGTACTATAACTGGTACTATAACTGGTACTATAACTGGTACTATAACTGGTACTATAACTGGTACTACTGGTACTATAACTGGTACTATAACTGGTACTATAACTGGTACTATAACTGGTACTATAACTGGTACTATAACTGGTACTATAACTGGTACTACTGGTACTATAACTGGTACTATAACTGGTACTATAACTGGTACTACTGGTACTATAACTGGAACTATAACTGGTACTATAACTGGTACTACTGGTACTATAACTGGTACTATAACTGGTACTATACTGGTACTATAACTGGTACTATAACTGGTACTATAACTGGTACTATAACTGGTACTATAACTGGTACTATAACTGGTACTATAACTGGTACTATAACTGGTACTATAACTGGTACTATAACTGGTACTATAACTGGTACTATAACTGGTACTACTGGTACTATAACTGGTACTATAACTGGTACTATAACTGGTACTATAACTGGTACTATAACTGGTACTATAACTGGTACTTAACTGGTACTATAACTGGTACTATAACTGGTACTATAACTGGTACTACTGGTACTATAACTGGTACTACTGGTACTACTGGTACTATAACTGGTACTATAACTGGTACTATTACTGGTACTATAACTGGTACTATAACTGGTACTATAACTGGTACTATAACTGGTACTATAACTGGTACTATAACTGGTACTATAACTGGTACTATAACTGGTACTATAACTGGTACTATAACTGGTACTATAACTGGTACTATAACTGGTACTATAACTGGTACTATAACTGGTACTATAACTGGTACTATAACTGGTACTATAACTGGTACTACTGGTACTATAACTGGTACTATAACTGGTACTATAACTGGTACTACTGGTACTATAACTGGTACTATAACTGGTACTATAACTGGTACTATAACTGGTACTATAACTGGTACTATAACTGGTACTATAACTGGTACTATAACTGGTACTACTGGTACTATAACTGGTACTACTGGTACTATAACTGGTACTATAACTGGTACTATAACTGGTACTATAACTGGTACTATAACTGGTACTACTGGAACTATAACTGGTACTACTGGTACTATAACTGGTACTATAACTGGTACTATAACTGGTACTATAACTGGTACTATAACTGGTACTATAACTGGTACTACTGGTACTATAACTGGTACTATAACTGGTACTATAACTGGTACTATAACTGGTACTACTGGTACTATAACTGGTACTATAACTGGTACTATAACTGGTACTACTGGTACTATAACTGGTACTATAACTGGTACTATAACTGGTACTATAACTGGTACTATAACTGGTACTATAACTGGTACTACTGGTACTATAACTGGTACTATAACTGGTACTACTGGTACTATAACTGGTACTATAACTGGTACTATAACTGGTACTATAACTGGTACTATAACTGGTACTACTGGTACTACTGGTACTATAACTGGTACTATAACTGGTACTATAACTGGTACTATAACTGGTACTATAACTGGTACTATAACTGGTACTATAACTGGTACTATAACTGGTACTATAACTGGTACTATAACTGGTACTACTGGTACTATAACTGGTACTATAACTGGTACTATAACTGGTACTACTGGTACTATAACTGGTACTACTGGTACTATAACTGGTACTATAACTGGTACTACTGGTACTATAACTGGTACTATAACTGGTACTACTGGTACTATAACTGGTACTATAACTGGTACTATAACTGGTACTATAACTGGTACTATAACTGGTACTATAACTGGTACTATAACTGGTACTATAACTGGTACTATAACTGGTACTACTGGTACTATAACTGGTACTATAACTGGTACTACTGGTACTATAACTGGTACTATAACTGGTACTATAACTGGTACTACTGGTACTATAACTGGTACTACTGGTACTATAACTGGTACTATAACTGGTACTACTGGTACTATAACTGGTACTATAACTGGTACTACTGGTACTATAACTGGTACTATAACTGGTACTATAACTGGTACTACTGGTACTATAACTGGTACTACTGGTACTATAACTGGTACTATAACTGGTACTACTGGTACTATAACTGGTACTATAACTGGTACTACTGGTACTATAACTGGTACTATAACTGGTACTATAACTGGTACTATAACTGGTACTATAACTGGTACTATAACTGGTACTATAACTGGTACTATAACTGGTACTATAACTGGTACTATAACTGGTACTATAACTGGTACTATAACTGGTACTATAACTGGTACTATAACTGGTACTACTGGTACTACTGGTACTATAACTGGTACTATAACTGGTACTATAACTGGTACTATAACTGGTACTACTGGTACTATAACTGGTACTATAACTGGTACTACTGGTACTATAACTGGTACTATAACTGGTACTATAACTGGTACTATAACTGGTACTACTGGTACTATAACTGGTACTATAACTGGTACTATAACTGGTACTATAACTGGTACTATAACTGGTACTATAACTGGTACTATAACTGGTACTACTGGTACTATAACTGGTACTATAACTGGTACTATAACTGGTACTATAACTGGTACTATAACTGGTACTATAACTGGTACTATAACTGGTACTATAACTGGTACTATAACTGGTACTATAACTGGTACTATAACTGGTACTATAACTGGTACTATAACTGGTACTATAACTGGTACTATAACTGGTACTATAACTGGTACTATAACTGGTACTATAACTGGTACTATAACTGGTACTACTGGTACTATAACTGGTACTACTGGTACTATAACTGGTACTATAACTGGTACTACTGGTACTATAACTGGTACTACTGGTACTATAACTGGTACTACTGGTACTATAACTGGTACTATAACTGGTACTATAACTGGTACTACTGGTACTATAACTGGTACTATAACTGGTACTACTGGTACTATAACTGGTACTATAACTGGTACTATAACTGGTACTACTGGTACTATAACTGGTACTACTGGTACTATAACTGGTACTATAACTGGTACTACTGGTACTATAACTGGTACTATAACTGGTACTACTGGTACTATAACTGGTACTATAACTGGTACTATAACTGGTACTATAACTGGTACTATAACTGGTACTATAACTGGTACTATAACTGGTACTATAACTGGTACTATAACTGGTACTATAACTGGTACTATAACTGGTACTACTGGTACTATAACTGGTACTATAACTGGTACTATAACTGGTACTATAACTGGTACTATAACTGGTACTATAACTGGTACTACTGGTACTATAACTGGTACTATAACTGGTACTATAACTGGTACTATAACTGGTACTACTGGTACTATAACTGGTACTATAACTGGTACTACTGGTACTATAACTGGTACTATAACTGGTACTATAACTGGTACTATAACTGGTACTATAACTGGTACTATAACTGGTACTATAACTGGTACTACTGGTACTATAACTGGTACTATAACTGGTACTATAACTGGTACTATAACTGGTACTACTGGTACTATAACTGGTACTATAACTGGTACTACTGGTACTATAACTGGTACTATAACTGGTACTATAACTGGTACTATAACTGGTACTACTGGTACTATAACTGGTACTACTGGTACTATAACTGGTACTATAACTGGTACTACTGGTACTATAACTGGTACTATAACTGGTACTATAACTGGTACTATAACTGGTACTATAACTGGTACTACTGGTACTATAACTGGTACTATAACTGGTACTATAACTGGTACTATAACTGGTACTATAACTGGTACTACTGGTACTATAACTGGTACTATAACTGGTACTATAACTGGTACTACTGGTACTATAACTGGTACTATAACTGGTACTATAACTGGTACTATAACTGGTACTATAACTGGTACTATAACTGGTACTATAACTGGTACTATAACTGGTACTATAACTGGTACTACTGGTACTATAACTGGTACTATAACTGGTACTATAACTGGTACTATAACTGGTACTATAACTGGTACTATAACTGGTACTATAACTGGTACTATAACTGGTACTACTGGTACTATAACTGGTACTATAACTGGTACTATAACTGGTACTATAACTGGTACTAACTGGTACATAACTGGTACTATAACTGGTACTATAACTGGTACTATAACTGGTACTATAACTGGTACTATAACTGGTACTATAACTGGTACTATAACTGGTACTATAACTGGTACTATAACTGGTACTATAACTGGTACTATAACTGGTACTACTGGTACTACTGGTACTATAACTGGTACTATAACTGGTACTATAACTGGTACTATAACTGGTACTATAACTGGTACTATAACTGGTACTATAACTGGTACTACTGGTACTATAACTGGTACTATAACTGGTACTATAACTGGTACTATAACTGGTACTATAACTGGTACTATAACTGGTACTATAACTGGTACTACTGGTACTATAACTGGTACTATAACTGGTACTATAACTGGTACTATAACTGGTACTATAACTGGTACTATAACTGGTACTATAACTGGTACTATAACTGGTACTATAACTGGTACTATAACTGGTACTATAACTGGTACTACTGGTACTACTGGTACTATAACTGTACTATAACTGGTACTATAACTGGTACTATAACTGGTACTATAACTGGTACTATAACTGGTACTATAACTGGTACTACTGGTACTATAACTGGTACTATAACTGGTACTATAACTGGTACTATAACTGGTACTATAACTGGTACTATAACTGGTACTACTGGTACTATAACTGGTACTATAACTGGTACTATAACTGGTACTATAACTGGTACTATAACTGGTACTATTAACTGGTACTACTGGTACTATAACTGGTACTATAACTGGTACTATAACTGGTACTATAACTGGTACTATAACTGGTACTATAACTGGTACTATAACTGGTACTATAACTGGTACTATAACTGGTACTATAACTAGTACTATAACTGGTACTATAACTGGTACTATAACTGGTACTATAACTGGTACTATAACTGGTACTACTGTACTATAACTGGTACTACTGGTACTATAACTGGTACTATAACTGGTACTATAACTAGTACTATAACTGGTACTATAACTGGTACTATAACTGGTACTATAACTGGTACTATAACTGGTACTACTGGTACTACTGGTACTATAACTGGTACTATAACTGGTACTATAACTGGAACTATAACTGGTACTATAACTGGGTACTACTGGTACTATAACTGGTACTACTGGTACTATAACTGGTACTATAACTGGTACTATAACTGGTACTATAACTGGTACTACTGGTACTATAACTGGTACTATAACTGGTACTATAACTGGTACTATAACTGGTACTATAACTGGTACTATAACTGGTACTACTGGTACTATAACTGGTACTATAACTGGTACTATAACTGGTACTATAACTGGTACTATAACTGGTACTTATAACTGGTACTATAACTGGTACTATAACTGGTACTATAACTGGTACTACTGGTACTATAACTGTACTATAACTGGTACTATAACTGGTACTACTGGTACTATAACTGGTACTATAACTGGTACTATAACTGGTACTACTGGTACTATAACTGGTACTACTGGTACTACTGGTACTATAACTGGTACTATAACTGGTACTACTGGTACTATAACTGGTACTATAACTGGTACTATAACTGGTACTATAAACTGGTACTATAACTGGTACTATAACTGGTACTACTGGTACTATAACTGGTACTATAACTGGTACTATAACTGGTACTACTGGTACTATAACTGGTACTATAACTGGTACTATAAACTGGTACTACTGGTACTATAACTGGTACTATAACTGGTACTATAACTGGTACTATAACTGGTACTATAACTGGTACTACTGGTACTATAACTGGTACTATAACTGGTACTACTGGTACTATAACTGGTACTATAACTGGTACTATAACTGGTACTATAACTGGTACTACTGGTACTATAACTGGTACTATACTGGTACTATAACTGGTACTATAACTGGTACTATAACTGGTACTATAACTGGTACTATAACTGGTACTATAACTGGTACTATAACTGGTACTTATAACTGGTACTATAACTGTACTATAACTGGTACTACTGGTACTATAACTGGTACTACTGGTACTATAATGGTACTATAACTGGTACTACTGGTACTATAACTGGTACTATAACTGGTACTATAACTGGTACTATAACTGGTACTATAACTGGTACTATAACTGGTACTACTGGTACTATAACTGGTACTATAACTGGTACTATAACTGGTACTATAAACTGGTACTATAACTGGTACTACTGGTACTATAACTGGTACTATAACTGGTACTATACTGGTACTATAACTGGTACTACTGGTACTATAACTGGTACTATAACTGGTACTATAACTGGTACTAACTGGTACTATAACTGGTACTATAACTGGTACTATAACTGGTACTATAACTGGTACTATAACTGGTACTATAACTGGTACTAACTGGTACTATAACTGGTTACTATAACTGGTACTATAAACTGGTACTACTGGTACTATACTGGTACTATAACTGGTACTACTGGTACTATAACTGGTACTATACTGGTACTATAACTGGTACTACTGGTACTATAACTGGTACTATAACTGGTACTATAACTGGTACTATAACTGGTACTATAACTGGTACTATAACTGGTACATAACTGGTACTATAACTGGTACTATAACTGGTACTATAACTGGTACTATAACTGGTACTACTGGTACTTAACTGTACTACTGGTACTATAACTGGTACTACTGGTACTATAACTGGTACTAAACTGGTACTATAACTGGTACTATAACTGGTACTACTGGTACTATAACTGGTACTATAACTGGTACTATAACTGGTACTACTGGTACTATAACTGGTACTAACTGGTACTATAACTGGTACTACTGGTACTATAACTGGTACTATAACTGGTACTATAACTGGTACTATAACTGGTACTATAACTGGTACTATAACTGGTACTATAACTGGTACTATAACTGGTACTACTGGTACTATAACTGGTACTATAACTGGTACTATAACTGGTACTACTGGTACTATAACTGGTACTCTGGTACTATAACTGGTACTACTGGTACTATAACTGGTACTATAACTGGTACTATAACTGGTACTATAACTGGTACTATAACTGGTACCTATAACTGGTACTATAACTGGTACTATAACTGGTACTATAACTGGTACTACTGGTACTATAACTGGTACTATAACTGGTACTATAACTGGTACTATAACTGGTACTATAACTGGTACTAAACTGGTACTATAACTGGTACTATAACTTGGTACTATAACTGGTACTACTGGAACTATAACTGGTACTACTGGTACTATAACTGGTACTATACTGGTACTATAACTGGTACTATAACTGGTACTATAACTGGTACTATAACTGGTACTATAACTGGTACTTACTGGTACTATAACTGGTACTATAACTGGTACTATAACTGGTACTATAACTGGTACTATAACTGGTACTATAACTGGTACTACTGGTACTATAACTGGTACTATAACTGGTACTACTGGTACTATACTGGTACTATAACTGGTACTATAACTGGTACTATAACTGGTACTATAACTGGTACTACTGGTACTATAACTGGTACTATGTACTTACTGGTACTATAACTGGTACTATAACTGGTACTATAAACTGGTACTATAACTGGTACTATAACTGGTACTATAACTGGTACTACGGTACTATAACTGGTACTATAACTGGTACTATAACTGGTACTACTGGTACTATAACTGGTACTATACTGGTACTATAACTGGTACTATAACTGGTACTACTGGTACTACTGGTACTATAACTGGTACTATAAACTGGTACTATAACTGGTACTATAACTGGTAACTATAACTGGTACTATAACTGGTACTACTGGTACTATACTGGTACTATAACTGGTACCTATAACTGGTACTACTGGTACTAACTGGTACTATAACTGGTACTATAACTGGTACTATAACTGGTACTACTGGTACTATAACTGGTACTATAACTGGTACTACTGGTACTATAACTGGTACTACTGGTACTATAACTGGTACTATACTGGTACTATAACTGGTACTATAACTGGTACTATAACTGGTACTACTGTACTATAACTGGTACTATAACTGGTACTACTGGTACTATAACTGGTACTATAACTGGTACTATAACTGGTAGCTATAACTGGTACTACTGGTACTATAACTGGTACTATAACTGGTACTACTGGTACTATAACTGGTACTATAACTGGTACTATAACTGGTACTATAACTGGTACTATAACTGGTACTATAACTGGTACTATAACTGGTACTATAACTGGTACTATAACTGGTACTATAAACTGGTACTATAACTGGTACTATAACTGGTACTATAACTGGTACTACTGGTACTATAACCTGGTACTATAACTGGTACTATAACTGGTACTATAACTGGTACTATAACTGGTACTATAACTGGTACTACTGGTACTATAACTGGTACTATAACTGGTACTATAACTGGTACTATAACTGGTACTATAACTGGTACTACTGGTACTATAACTGGTACTACTGGTACTATACTGGTACTGGTACTATAACTGGTACTATAACTGGTACTATAACTGGTACTACTGGTACTATAACTGGTACTACTGGTACTATAACTGGTACTATACTGGTACTACCTGGTACTATAACTGGTACTATAACTGGTATACTGGTACTATAACTGGTACTATAACTGGTACTATAACTGGTTACTATAACTGGTACTATAACTGGTACTATAACTGGTACTCTAACTGGTACTATAACTGTACTATAACTGGTACAATAACTGGTACTATAACTGGTACTATAACTGGTACTATAACTGGTTACTATAACTGGTACTAGTAACTGGTACTATAACTGGTACTACTGGTACTATAACTGGTACTATAACTGGTACTAACTGGTACTATAACTGGTACTAACTGGTACTACTGGTACTATAACTGGTACTATAACTGGTACTATAACTGGTACTATAACTGTACTATAACTGGTACTATAACTGGTACTATAACTGGTACTACTGGTACTATAACTGGTACTATAACTGGTACTATAACGGTACTACTGGTACTATAACTGGTACTATAACTGGTACTATAACTGGTACTATACTGGTACTATAACTGGTTACTACTGGTACTATAACTGGTACTATAACTGGTACTATAAACTGGTACTATACTGGTACTATAACTGGTACTATAACTGGTACTATAACTGGTACTATAACTGGTACTATAACTGGTACTACTGGTACTATAACTGGTACTATAACTGGTACTATAAACTGGTACTATACTGGTACTATAACTGGTACTATAACTGGTACTATAACTGGTACTACTGGTACTATAACTGGTACTACTGTACTAAACTGGTACTATAAACTGGTACTATAACTGGTACTATAACTGTACTACTGTACTAACTGGTACTATAACTGGTACTACTGGTACTATAACTGGTACTACTGGTACTATAACTGTACATAACTGGTACTATAACTGGTACTACTGTACTATAACTGGTACTATAACTGGTACTATAACTGGTACTATAACTGGTACTACTGGTACTATAACTGGTACTAACTGGTACTAACTGGTACTATAACTGGTACTATAACTGGTACTATAACTGGTACTAACTGGTACGGTATGTAGACTGGTACTATCTGGTACTACTGGTACTACTGGTACTATAACTGGTACTATAACTGTACTATAATGGTACTACTGGTACTATAACTGGTACTATAACTGGTACTTAACTGGTACTATACCACTGGTACTATAACTGGTACTATAACTGGTACTATAACTGTAAACTGGTACTATAACTGGTACTATAACTGGTACTTAATAAACTGGTACTACTGAGTACTATAACTGGTACTATAACTGGTACTATACTGGTACTAACTGGTACTATAACTGGTACTATAACTGGTACCAGAACCAGCTCTATGCTCCTGCACATCTTCAACCTGAGCCTCAGGCCAACGTTTACACGTAGCCGGGTATTTACAAAAACGGATATTTTCCCCTCTACGTTTTCAAAAATATCCTCGTTTACACGAACCCGCTTGAAAACACTGGTAACGTCATGCTAGCCAATCAGAATCCTGGAAAAACATCAACAAATGGACACGTGTAACTTCCAGTTAAGGCTGATTTATGGTTCCGCGTTACACCAACGCAGAGCTACGGCGTAGGGTACGCGGCGCACTCACCATACGGCGCATCGCCGCGTACCCTACGCCGTAGGCTCTGCGTCGATTTAATTCAGGCTTAAAGGTATTGTGACATCATTTTTAACATGCTTTTAACACTATTAAAAGTCTTGGCCAACATCCCTCAAATGTGTCTAAAAGGTGTAACAAGAAAACTTCACTCTAGTACTCTTTTCCTGGCTTTTTATTACAGTGTTTTTTTGCGCCGTGAAAAATGCTTCCTTTCCCCCCTTTCCCTGTCAATCATTGCTCCGCTCCTCCTCCAAACCTCCTCCAGCCCAACAATACGCTCACAGCGGCGTCGGAGAGTTAAGCCGGGAGCGGACAGGCGAAGCATGCACGGAAAAGCAGGAGGGCGAACCACAGCAAACAATCATAAAAAATAAAGGCATGCAAGCAGCACTGTCCCCTTATCTTAAGTCCAGTCAGTGGCCGCGGGTCTTCTTAGCAGTTTTCCTCCGGTGATTAGAACAAAAGAGGCTCTAAACAGCTCCGCGTTAAGCCTGATTTATGGTTCCGCGTTAAATCGACGCAGAGCCTACGCCGTAGGGTTCAGCGTATGGTGTGCGTCGCCGCGTAACCCTACGCCGTAGGTTCTGCGTCGGTGTAACGCGGAACCATAAATCAGCCTTTATGGTGCGCTGGAGAGGAGAGGAGGCAGGGAGCTGGGTGGAGGGGGCGGTGATTTAGCGGATCGTTACGTAACGATCCGCCACCAAACCACATGCGCCGTTTTTGCATAATTATGCAGAAAATCCCAGAAAGCACACAATACACTGAATGTTAAAAGTTCGTTGTTTTTTTGGGTGTAATTGATGTCAAGACACCCAACAAAACACAAAAAATCAAGAAAAATGTGTTTTTCATGTCACAATCCCTTTAACTTCCAAGACGGAACGAGATACTGAGAGAATTTAAAACAGGTAAAATACAAGAAAATATGACGGTTACAAACTAATTGTAACCACAGGTGTCACTCATGACGCTGGTGACGTTTCTGTCTCATAATGTGACGTAAATCTCTGTTTTCCGGAGTTTTTGAAAATCTCCACTTTGGCCGGAGTTTTCAGAAATGATGGTTTTTGGAGACTTTGACCTCCGTTTTCGTGTAACGAACAAACAAAACGCATGAAAACGCCTCCGTTTTTGCCCCGTGTAAACGGGGCCTTAGTCTGGAGAGTTCCACCACTCCTGTGGAAAACCTCCTGTGTGGTTCCGGTTCCAAAGACCAAACAACCCAGGGAGCCCAACCACTTCAGACCAGTTAAACCTCCACCTGATGATGATGATGATGATGAAGAAGAGAGGATTCTAGTAGAGGAGGAAAGGTGAAAGGAGGAAGGAGAGAGGAGGAGGAGGTCCTTCATCCCCACAGACATCAGACTGTATAATAACCAACAGTAGCCGCCCGTGATGAAGATGATGGTGATGATGATGATGAAGATGATGAAGAGGAGAGGATTCTAGTAACCAACATTAACCACCCCGTGTGTAATAAACCTGTCCCTTTAAAAGTGCAATAACCAGTAAATACCTCACGTATTTTTGGAAATATTTGTAAATATTATTATATTATAGTTATTTGGTGTTTACTACTTTTTTTCTCTTGTACATAGTCTTTTTCTACTTTTTTATATTGATCTTTTTTATTATTTAACTATTTATTGGTTATTTCTATTTTACATTTGTTGTATAAAGTGTGTGTGTGTTTTGCTGCACGACTGAATTTCTCCTTTGGGAGATCAATAAAGTCTTCTATTCTATTCTATTCTATTCTATTTTATTCTATTCTATTCTATACTATTTTATTTTATTCTATACTATTCTATTCTATTCTATACTATTTTTATTTTATTCTATACTATTCTATTTCTATTTCTATTCTATTTTATTCTATTCTATTCTATACTATTTTATTTTTATTCTATACTATTCTATTTCTATTCTATTCTATACTATTCTATTTTATTCTATTCTATTCTATACTATTCTATTTTATTTTATTCTATTCTATACTATTCTATTTTATTCTATTCTGTTCTACTCTATTCTATTCTATTCTATTTTATTTTATTCGATTCTATTCGATTCTATTTTATTCTATTATATTCTATTTCTTTTTCGCTCTGTATTTTCTTTGTCTTGTTTTACTCATTGGTCTCCGTTTCTCTGATAAAAATGTTTTTATGGAATTAATAATAATAATGATTAATTAATAATAATTATTATTAATAATGTGCCTTGTTTTTTTTGTAAATTCAATGAGAAAATAAATAAATAAATAAAAAACACCGCGGACACGCGCCTGCGGCCGGCAGGGCGCATGCGCACAAGCCCCCGGAACCCGGAAGCGGAACCTTTCTCCCCATTCGGGTCGGTTCCGGTTCCACCCGGACACACAAGCCGCCGCACGTCCCGGTCCCGCAGCAACACGCGAGGATCAGCTGCTGCTGGATTTACTTCTTTATCTGAAGGTTTTTAAAGTCCAGAGATCTTCTAAAGTCCTGGTTCTGGTTCTGGTTCTGGTCTCAGGTAAGAACCGGCCCGGTCCCGCTGATGACGTCATCAGATCATGATGTTTTATCCTTCTGTTTTGGTCACGTGGTCCGGGTTTATGTAGAAACACGTGTTTAAAATGGTCAAATTTCTGTGTTTAACGTTTAAATGTCTGTTTTTAACGTTTAAATGTCTGTTTTTAACGTTTAAATGTCTGTTTTTAACGTTTAAATGTCTGTTTTTAACGTGGAAATGTTAAAAACAACAATTCAAGAGAAGATAAGAAAACAAAACAAAGAATTTCATACTCTAGTTTATTTGCACATAAAACAAAACGTGTATAAACAGTCAAAACAAAGGTCAAAGAAGTGTAAACTTATTTAATCCTTATCCCATTCACTAAACATTTATTAACACGTATTTATAATAACTAACTCAACTATAATTACACTCACACACTTACATACATACACATAGTTGAGTATTTCTATATATTTGTACACTCATGCCCATATAAATATTTATATAAATATACTTATTTACACCATACTATCTTTATATTAACTGCATCTGTATGTATGTATGTATGTATGTATGTATGTATGTATATATATATATATTATGTTATGTTCCAGAATATGAAGCGAGGGCGTAATTACAGCACCATCGCTGTTCCGGCTTGTTTACGTCAAAGATCCTCTATAAAGAAGATTGCCGTTACTGCCAATGGTATACAAATGGTATAAAGGGGCGTGGCAGTCACGTGACAGTTATTTTGCCGATCGTTTATTTTTTTATCTGCTACCTTACTGTCTGATTTCAACCCAGTACAAGATCAAAGAAGCAAGAAAAGAAAGCAGCAAAGAAGCAAGTTTTATTTTTATTTTAAATTTCAGTTTATCCGATGGGAAAACGACTTTAAAGGTTCTGTAGTGACCGACGGCTCTGAATCTCTGAATCAGCACCACCAGAGAGGAGAGCGATGAGAGCCAAATCTGGCGAGAGTGTGTTGCTCAGACAGAGACAGGTCTCAAACAAAGTTCATTTTCTCCTAATCTGTCGGTCTGAAATGTCCATTTTGGTGTCAGAATGTTCAGAAGGTTTGTGGCTTTTGAAAAATGTGAAATGATGGGATTTTTCTAAACGTACAGGGGGAAATATCCAGGAAAAAAGACGACATTTTGAGAAAAAAGATGAAATTTTGAGAAAAAAGATGAAATTCTGAGAAAAAAGTCGAGAAAAAGGTTGAAATTTTGAAAAAAAAAGTCGAAATGTCGAGAAAAAAGTTGAAATTCTGAGAAAAAGTCGAAGAAAAGGTCGAAATTCGGAGAAAAAAGTCAATCTTTTTTTAAAAAGTCGAAATTTTGAGAAAAAAGTTGAAACTTTGAGAAAAAAGTCGAAACTTTGAGAAAAAGTCAGTTGAAACTTTGAGAAAAAGTCAGTCGAAACTTTGAGTGAAAAAAGTCGAAACTTTGGGAGAAAAAAGTCAAAACTTTGAGAGAAATTTTGAGAGAAAAAAAGTAGAAATTTTGAGAAAAAAGTCGAGAAAAAAAGTCAAAATTCTGAGAAAAAAGTCAAAATGTTGAGAAGAAAGACTTTATCTTCTGGTTACACTGCCCCCTGTAGGTTTGGCTGCTCATAGCAGCTTAACAGATATTTATGTGGGTCTGTTTCTGCTCCAGGTTGGACAGGTGAACCAGGATAACCGGTGAACCGGTGAACGGGTGACCCAGGATAACCGGTGAACGGGTGACCCCCGCCCCGGCTCCATCATGGACTCCAAGCAGCAGAAGAAGCAGAAGCAGCACCAGCAGAAACACAGCGGGCCCAAGGCCGAGAAGAAGAAGAAGAAGTTGGGCATCGCGGCGGAGGACGATGAACGACGACGGAACCCCAAGGCCTTCGCCGTCCAGTCGGCCGTCAAGATGGCCAAGACCTTCCACAGGTGAGTGGAACCAGAACCAGGACCCCTAGAACCAGAACCCCTAGAACAGGGGTCGGCAACCCAAAATGTTGAAAAAGCCATCTTGGACCAAAAACACAAAAAACTAAAATGTCTGGAGAAAAAAAAAAAATGAAAAGTCTTGTATCAGAATTAGAATGAAGAAACTCATGCTGCATGTTTCTATATTAGTTAGAACTGGGGAAGATTTTTTATTCATTATGCACGTCCAGAAAAAAGTCGTAATGTCGAGATTAATGTTGAAGTATAATCTTGAAAAAAAGTCGAAATGTCGAGAAAAAAGTCGAGATGTCGAGAAAAAAGCCGAGTTGTCGAGAAAAAAGTGGAAATTTCGAGAAAAAAGTCGAAATGTTAAGAGAAAAAAGTCGAAATGTCGGTCGAAACGCCCATCTGGGCATCCAGATGGGCGCCCAGATTTTAGTGCCAAATAGTGTCCAAATATTGCTTTCTGTTTTGTTTTTTCTTTTTCATATTTTACCCCAAATTATTTTGTTCGTACTTAAATAAAACAGATATTTGTAGAAATTTTAGATTTAAATCAATCCTCTTATTTTGTTTCTTTAAGGCTACAACGTACGTGGACTTTTGTGTTCTGCTGCAAACTTTGCTGTTCTCTATTGTTTCAATTAAATAAGTGTTATTGAAGAAGAAGCAGAAATCCCTGTTAGCTCAGCATGGAAACAGATTATTCCCGATGTTTCAGTAACTGGAATATTCACCTGAACCTCAATTTTGACTGCATGGAAACGTAGTCAATGTTTCTCTTTTTGTTTTGGGGCCGATAATTAGAATTTCAGTTTTGTTTTCATTTAGTTTCATTTAGTGATGCACCGATTGTTCGGTAACCGAAATTGTTCGGCCGAAAATGGCAAAAAAACACTACCTTGTAATTTTGTAAAAGATTTTTTTCTTTGAAAAGCCTAAATCAAATTTATTTGATTTATGCAATGGTGAAAAAATTGGCAAAATAAATGAAAAACTGCTGAAGAACCATGTTCGGTATTCGGCCAAGTGTTTATTATTATTACATTACAAGGTAGAAAATATTTATTGAACATAAAAAACTGAACATGTTTTAATTTCCAGCATTATGTTGTTTTGGTTCCACCTCCTGGTGAATGTTGGTAAAATTCTTATGTGGTTACTTTTTGGTTGGCCAAAGATTTATGTTTGTGGTGCAACCGTTACGGAGCGGCCAGTCTATTTCCTTATTTTACAACAACGTTATTAATTGTTGGTTTTTTTCCCACTTATTCCACCGAACACCCAAAGTGGTTTTTTGACATTTTCAGCCGAACAATTTTGGTAACTGAACAATCGGTGCATCACTACATTAATTAATTAATTAATTAATTAATTAATTAATTCATTCATTCATTCATTCATTCATTCATTCATTCATTCATTCATTCATTCATACTGACGGTTCTCTGGACTCTTCAGGGCCCAGGACCTGAAGACCAAGAAGCACCACGTCCCCCTGGTGGACCGGTCCCCCTAGATCTGGTCCCCCTAGATCTGGTCCTCCTAGATCCGGGTCGGTCCCTGGTCCTAACAGTTCTCTGTCCCCCCTTTAGGGCCCAGGACCTGAAGACCAAGAAGCACCACGTCCCCCTGGTGGACCGGACCCCCCTGGAACCCCCCCCGGTGGTGGTGATCGTGATCGGACCCCCCAAGGTCGGCAAGACCACCCTGATCCGGGCCCTCATCAAGAACTTCACCCGCCAGAAGCTCGGGGACATCTGTGGACCCGTCACCATCGTCTCAGGTGGGTGGACCTGGATCTGGACCTGGACCAGAACCTAAACCTAGACCAGACCCATAAACCACAACCAAACTAGACCAGGGGACATCTGTGGACCCGTCACCATCGTCTCAGGTGGGTGGACTAGAGTAGACTAGGACTAGGACCAGGACCTAGACCAGGACCACAATCTAGACCTGGACCAGGCTAGACCTAGACCAGACCCATAAACCAGGAAGACCAGAACCTAGACCTGGGTAGACTCAAAATTTTTAGAAAAAACTCGAAATTTTGAGAAAAAAGTCAAAATTTTGAGAAAAACTCAAAATTTTGAGAAAGTCGAGAGAGAAAATCGAAATTTTGAAAAAAAAGTTGAGAAAAAAGTTGAAATGTCGAGAAAAATGTAAAAAAAAAAAAAAAAAAAAAAAAAAGTCAATGTCGAGAAAAAGGTTGAAATGTCGAGAAAAAAGTGGATCTGGACCTGGACTAGACCTGGACCTGGACTAGACCTGGACCTAGACTAGACCAGGGTAGACTTATAAACCAGTACCCTGTACCAGATTGAGTTACATGTACATGTGAGACCAGATTCAGGTATCTACAGGTATCATCGGCGTAGTGAATGTGCAGGACTGTGACTCGTTTGTCCCTCATTTACATCTATATTCATGTTTTATCGGAGTAGTGAATGACATTTACACGTATAAACATGTATCATCAGCGTAGTGAATGACATTTACACGTATAAACATGTATCATCAGCGTAGTGAATGACATTTACACGTATAAACATGTATCATCAGCGTAGTGAATGACATTTACACGTATAAACATGTATCATCAGCATAGTGAATGACATTTACACGTATAAACATGTATCATCAGCCTAGTGAATGACATTTACACGTATAAACATGTATCATCAGCGTAGTGAATGACATTTACACGTATAAACATGTATC
Organism: Cololabis saira; assembly: GCF_033807715.1. Classification (NCBI taxonomy): domain Eukaryota; kingdom Metazoa; phylum Chordata; class Actinopteri; order Beloniformes; family Belonidae; genus Cololabis; species Cololabis saira. Next base: position 587,567 of record NC_084605.1, on the reverse strand, counting down.
ATCAGCGTAGTGAATGACATTTACACGTATAAACATGTATCATCAGCGTAGTGAATGACATTTACACGTATAAACATGTATCATCGGCGTAGTGAATGACATTTACACGTATAAACATGTATCATCGGCGTAGTGAATGACATTTACACGTATAAACATGTATCATCGGCGTAGTGAATGACATTTACACGTATAAACATGTATCATCAGCGTAGTGAATGACATTTACACGTATAAACATGTATCATCAGCGTAGTGAATGACATTTACACGTATAAACATGTATCATCAGCATAGTGAATGACATTTACACGTATAAACATGTATCATCAGCCTAGTGAATGACATTTACACGTATAAACATGTATCATCAGCGTAGTGAATGACTCGTGACTCGTTTGTCTCTCAGGTAAGAAGAGGCGTCTGACCTTCATGGAATGCAACAACGACATCAACACCATGATCGACCTGGCCAAGGTGGCCGACCTGGTGAGTCCAAGCCCCGCCCCCTCCCCTAAACCCCGCCCCCTCCGTCCCTGAGACGCCGTCTGCTCGGTCCTGCAGGTGCTGATGCTGATCGCCTTCATCCATTCATCCCTTAATTCATCCGTTCACCCCCAGGTGCTGATGCTGATCGTCTTCATTCATCCCTTCATTAAATCATGTGTTCACCCCCAGGTGCTGATGCTGATCGACGCCAGCTTCGGCTTCGAGATGGAGACGTTTGAGTTCCTGAACATCTGCCAGGTCCACGGGTTCCCCCGGATCATGGGGGTTCTGACGCACCTGGACTCCTTCAGGAACAACAAGACCCTGAGGAAGACCAAGAAGAACCTGAAGCACCGGTTCTGGACCGAGGTGTACCAGGTAAGAACCTGAAGCACCGGTTCTGGACCGAGGTCTACCAGGTAACGTGGAGAACCGGTTCTTCTAGAGTTGCTACCACCCTGGAACCGGTTTGCTTGTAAAATCTGTTTGGAAGTTCCTGCTGAATTCACTTGTCGTGTTTGGAGTCGCCTGAATGCGCGTGAATCAGAATCAGGTTTGGGGGGGGGGGGGGGGGGGGTTCAAGTTGAGGGAGGTGTGTGTGTTTTTCAGTAAGTGTGTGTGTAGCGTTAAGTCCGTGAACTTGGCTCAGAGCTGCTCTCAGCCAACGTCCTTGATGTTATCAGACGGCTCGGTCAGTTCTAAAACAGGTCCACAGATGTTCCTGAGAGGGGAGGGTTAGTGGGGGCAGAGTCACCTTGTTTACATTCCACCAGGGAGATTGTGACCCGAGGGATCGGCCAAACCGCCCTGTCAAGGCCAGATTATAGAATCAACTATTGTATTGAAAACAGACAGACTCAGTCATTTTCCGTCTGTCTTCAGTCTCTGGTTCATCAATTGCGACTCCAATCAGACGAATTTGTGATCAGTTCCCGCCAAGCCGAGCTTCCAACTTCTCCAGGGTCTTCTCCATCTTACCAATGAGCTCAAAGACGCCGCCAGCCTGAGATTCTGTTCAAGAATCACATCCAGCTTACGGCTTTGCTCCCCCAGCGTTAGTCTGAGTGTTGATCACCTTGCTTGATCCTTCAGCCACGTCCGGCAGCTCTGAAAGAACCAGAACAGCTGTCGACGACTTACGCGTTTGTCGGTAGACCAGGAATCCCCCTCCTCCGATTAGGAGAAATCCTGTTATCATTAATCTAATTATGAAGCATCTTCAACGTCCTCGACAGACAGAATCTTGAGACAAAAAGGTTTCCAGTATTTGTAAGAATCCATTGTCCAGAAAATAATGTCCCGTCAGGACAAGAGGGCTCCCTTACCCCCTGACTTCTCGTCGCATACATTTGGTCAATTGTGCTGAGAGACCAGTTAATCAATTCCATGATTGTAGAGTTTAGGAGGAGTGAAAAGGAGAGACTCTGAAGACGAGACAGGACAAAAGCAGTAGCAGGGCAGATAGGGAGGGAGAAGAGGAGAAAAGAGTCCGCCTTCACCGAGAGCCAGAAGAATTCACCTTGTATTTGCACCTGACTGCACCTGAACCCTCCATGTCTCACCACCAGGGAGCTAAGCTCTTCTACCTGTCCGGGATGGTTTACGGCGAGTACCAGACGCAGGAGGTGAAAAACCTCGGCCGCTTCATCTCTGTCATGAAGTTCCGTCCTCTGGTGTGGCAAGGCTCGCACCCTTATGTGCTGGTGGACCGGTGAGTCGCGGCGGTCTGTAGGTCTTGACAAGATTTCAGATGAATGTGAGGACGTTAGATGTTGCAGTTCTGATGTGAAACCGGGTCCTGAATCCTCAGTAACTGAACGTCTCTGCAGGACGGAGGATTAATAAAGTTATTTATTTATTATTTGTCTTTAGGATGGAGGACCTGACGGACCCGGAGAAGCTCCGGACGGAACCAAAGTGTGACCGGACGGTTTCCCTGTACGGCTACCTGAGAGGGACAAACCTGAAGAACAAGGGCCAGGTTCATATCCCAGGTACGAGTCCGAGTTAACAAGTCCCAGGTACGAGTCCGAGTTAACAAGTCCCAGGTACGAGTCCGAGTTAACAAGTCCCAGGTACGAGTCCGAGTTAACGAGTCCCAGGTACGAGTCCACCGGTTTCTGCCGCGGGTCAGAACCGCCAGACTTTCCTGTTCCTCCGTCCCAACGTCCCTCCGTCTCGTCTGCAGGCGTCGGGGACTTCCAGGTGGCCGACGTGAACTTCCTGCCGGACCCGTGCTCCCTGCCGGACGCTCAGAAGAAGAGAGCTCTGAACGAGAAGGAGCGACTGCTGTACGCGCCGATGGCCGGCGTGGGCGGGGTCGTGTACGACAAAGACGCCGTTTACATCGACGTCCCGGCCAGCCACGTCCACCAGCAGCAGGTACGTCCACCAGCAGCAGGTACGCTCGCCGCGGCCGCCTCAGGCGTTGTAGGTTGTTTGTACTTGAGCGGTTTAACGGTTTTGTGGTTCTGGTGCAGGAGGAGGTCCGACCCTCCACCGAGCTCGTCCAGTCTCTCATCGACACTCACGCCACTCTGGACGCCAAGATGGCCGCCAGCAAGGTCTCTCTGTTCAGCGGCTCGGCCTCGCTGGACCCGGCGGACGTCGACCAGCAGACCGGGTGAGAAGCAGTCGGTGTTTGATTCCTCACCGGAGAGTTCAGGACAGAACCGGTTCTTTCTTGAATTAGAGGCGTTGGGGAAAGGTGCGTCCTTTAGAGGCGTCGGGAAAAGGTGCGTCCTTTAGAGGCGTAAGGTGCGTCCTTTAGAGGCGTCGGGGAAAGGTGCGTCCTTTAGAGGCGTTGGGGAACGGTGCGTCCTTTAGAGGCGTTGGGGAAAGGTGCGTCCTTTAGAGGTGTCGGGGAAAGGTTCGTCCTTTAGAGGCGTCGGGGAAAGATGCGTCCTTTAGAGGCGTTGGGGAAAGGTGCGTCCTTTAGAGGCGTTGGGGAAAGGTGTGTCCTTTAGAGGCGTCGGGGAAAGATGCGTCCTCCAGAGGCGTTGGGGAAAGGTGCGTCCTTTAGAGGCGTTGGGGAAAGGTGCGTCCTTTAGAGGCGTCGGGGAAAGGTGCATCCTTTAGAGGCGTCGGGGAAAGGTGCGTCCTTTAGAGGCGTCGGGGAAAGGTGCGTCCTTTAGAGGCGTCGGGGAAAGGTGCGTCCTTTAGAGGCGTCGGGGAAAGGTGCGTCCTTTAGAGGCGTCGGGGAAAGGTGCGTCCTTTAGAGGCGTCGGGGAAAGGTGCGTCCTTTAGCGGCGTCGGGGAAAGGTGCGTCCTTTAGCGGCGTCGGGGAAAGGTGCGTCCTTTAGAGGCGTCGGGGAAAGGTGCGTCCTTTAGAGGCGTCGGGGAAAGGTGCGTCCTTTAGAGGCGTCGGGGAAAGGTGCGTCCTTTAGAGGCGTCGGGGAAAGGTGCGTCCTTTAGAGGCGTCGGGGAAAGGTGCGTCCTTTAGAGGCGTCGGGGAAAGGTGCGTCCTTTAGAGGCGTCGGGGAAAGGTGCGTCCTTTAGAGGCGTCGGGGAAAAGTGCGTCCGTTAGAGGCGTCGGGGAAAGGTGCGTCCTTTAGAGGCGTCGGGGAAAGGTGCGTCCTTTAGAGGCGTCGGGGAAAGGTGCGTCCTTTAGTGGCGTTGGGGAAAGGTGCGTCCTTTAGAGGCGTCGGGGAAAGGTGCGTCCTTTAGAGGCGTCGGGGAAAGGTGCGTCCTTTAGAGGCGTCGGGGGAAGGTGCGTCCGTTAGAGGCGTTGGGGAAAGGTGCGTCCTTTAGAGGCGTTGGGGAAAGGTGCGTCCTTTAGAGGCGTCGGGGAAAGGTGCGTCCTTTAGAGGCGTTGGGGAAAGGTTCGTCCTTTAGAGGCGTCGGGGAAAGGTGCGTCCTTTAGAGGCGTTGGGGAAAGGTGCGTCCTTTAGAGGCGTTGGGGAAAGGTGCGTCCTTTAGAGGCGTCGGGGAAAGGTGCGTCCTTTAGAGGCGTCGGGGAAAGGTGCGTCCTTTAGAGGCGTCGGGGAAAGGTGCGTCCTTTAGAGGCGTTAGGGAAAGGTGCGTCCTTTAGAGGCGTCGGGGAAAGGTGCGTCCTTTAGAGGCGTTGGGGAAAGGTGCGTCCTTTAGAGGCGTCGGGGAAAGGTGCGTCCTTTAGAGGCGTTGGGGAAAGGTGCGTCCTTTACAGGCGTTGGGGAAAGGTGCGTCCTTTAGAGGCGTCGGGGAAAGGTGCGTCCTTTAGAGGCGTCGGGGAAAGGTGCGTCCTTTAGAGGCGTCGGGGAAAGGTGCGTCCTTTAGAGGCGTCGGGGAAAGGTGCGTCCTTTAGAGGCGTCGGGGAAAGGTGCGTCCTTTAGAGGCGTCGGGGAAAGGTGCGTCCTTTAGAGGCGTCGGGGAAAAGTGCGTCCGTTAGAGGCGTCGGGGAAAGGTGCGTCCTTTAGAGGCGTTGGGGAAAGGTGCGTCCTTTAGAGGCGTTGGGGAAAGGTGCGTCCTTTAGAGGCGTTGGGGAAAGGTGCGTCCTTTAGAGTTGGGGAAAGGTGTTTCCTTGGTTAACGTCAGCGGCGGATCTGAAGGTTCTAGTCCCTCTCGGTTCTGGTTTGTGTTCCAGAGAACTGGACGGACGTCGGGAGGAACTGGTTTTTGATCCCAACACCAACCGAGAGAGAAGGAAGGTGGTGTTCGCCGAGGAGGATGAAGGCAGTGATGAAGATGAGGAAGAGGAGGAAGGCAGTGAGGAAGAGGAAGACGACGGGGAGGATCACGACAGTGACGCGGGTGAAGAGGACGAGGACTTGTCAGCGTTTCTCTCAAAGACGAGAGCTGAGTGTGAAAAGACGACACCAGCGAAGAAGAAACAGAAGCTGGAGGAGAACGACGCCGTCGCTGAGATTCCAGCCTTCGCCGACAGCGAGGACGATCTGGAAAAGAGTGAAGACGAGGAGGAGGAGGAGGCAGGAGACTCTGGAAACAGTTCTGAGGACGAGGAAGAGAGTGGAGAAGAAGAAGAAGAAGAGATGGAGGAACCACAACAGAAGGAGAGTGAAGAAGAAGAAGAAGAAGAGCAGGGTGAGTCTTCAAATCCTCCAGGTTCCTCAGTGTCGAGCGGTTTGACTTTCACTTTTGATCTAAAGCCTGAATTTTGGTTCCGCGTTAAATCGACGCAGAGCCTACGCCGTAGCCTGACGTGCACCTCCCAAAAATTGTAGCTACGTGTCAAGGTGACGCAGACGAGGGCTGTGATTGGTTCTTGGTAGCAACGCATTTCCGGTTCCGGTTCGCGAAGCAGTCGTGAACTTTCAGCCTCTTTTTTTACACAATAGTTGTCCTTATCTCTTTGATTCATTGTGACCGGAAAAACCTGAAGCTAAACAAAGTATCAGCTAGCGCTCTGGGGGGTTTAGCACCGCAGAGAAATGGAGTGACGGAGAAGTCCGGAGGTTCACGACGCTGCAACGGCGTCGAAATTTTGAGAAGAAAGTAAAAATTTTGAGAAAAAAGTTGAGAAAAAAGTTGAGTCGCGGCAACAGTGTCGGCTCTGCGTTGGTTTAACGCAGAAACTTAATTCAGGCTCAAATGTTGATATTGATGTTTGTCCTAAAACATTCCCGGTTAGACCACCGTTAGAGCCTTAACCAGGACTCCTGGTTCCAATACCAACCAAGAGTCCTGGTTACGGTTCCCACCAGGACTCCTGTGACGGTACCGGCAGGTTCCAGGGTGTTGCCATGGTGACGGTACCGGCTCATCGTCGCCCCCTGTGTCTCTCCCGTTTCCGTCCGCAGGATCTCTCCGGTGGAAGGACGGGCTCCAACAAAAGGCCCAGGACGTGTTTCTACGGCAACAGGAGGCCACGCCCAACCTGAAGAAACTGGTCTACGGTTCCGGTACCAGCACCCAGCAGGAGGAAGAGGAGGATGAGGAAGAGCTGGGCGGGCTGTTCCGGGTCAGCCGGCCCCAGAAGACCAAGATCCTCCAGACCAACGGACTGGACTGTTCCAGGTTCCCCACCGAGGGGGGACGGGACTGGGACCTGGAGGAGGTAGGAACCTGGACCTGGAACTGGTCCTAGACCTGAACCAGGACCTGAACCTGGACCAGGTTCAGGTCCTGGTTCCCCACCGAGGGGGGACGGGACTGGGACCTGGAGGAGGTAGGAACCTGGAGTTGAAAGTCGAAATTTTGAGAAAAGAGTCGAAATATTGAGAAAAGAGTCGAAATATTGAGAAAAGAGTCGAAATATTGAGAAAAGAGTTGAAATTTTGAGAAAAGAGTCGAAATATTGAGAAAAGAGTCGAAATTTTGAGAAAAGAGTCGAAATTTTGAGAAGAGTCGAGAAAAGAGTCGAAATTTTGAGAAAAGAGTCGAAATTTTGAGAAAAGAGTCGAAATTTTGAGAAAAGAGTCGAAATTTTGAGAAAAGAGTCGAAATATTGAGAAAAGAGTCGAAATTTTGAGAAGAGTCGAAACTTTGAGAAAAGAGTCGAAATCTCGAGAAAAAAGTCGAAATGTCAAGATTAATATCGAAGTACAATCTTGAGAAAAAAGTCAAAATGTCGAGAAAAAAGTCAAAATGTCGAGATTAAAAAGAAAAGGAAAAAGGAAGAAAAATAGAGGAAAAAAATGGAAAAAAGAAGAGAAAATAAAAAAAGGGGGGAAAAAAAGGAAAAAAAGGTCAAACATTTTTGAAAAAGCTCCAGGAGCCACTAGGGCGGCTCTAGAGCCGCGGGTTGCCGACCCCTGGTCCAGACCAACGGACTGGACTGTTCACGGTTCCCCACCGAGGGGGGACGGGACTGGGACCTGGAGGAGGTAGGCAGGGTTCCTATGGGGGAACTAACCAACTCTAACTAACTATCTAAATGTTGAGAAAAAAGTCCAGAAAAAAGTCTAAATTTTGAGAACAAAGCAGAGGAAAAAAGTCACAATTTTGAGAAAAAAGTCAAGATTTTGAGAAAAAAGTAAAAGTTTTGAGGAAAAAAGTCAAGAAAAAAGTTGAAATTTTGAGAAAAAAGTTGAAATTTTTAGAAGAAAGTCGAGAAGATAGTCGAAAATTTGAGAAGTAAGTAAGTAAGACTTTATCTTCTGGTTACACTGCCCCCTGTAGGTTTGGCTGCTCATAGCACCTTAACAGATATTTATGCAGGTTCCTGGAAATGATGGCATTTTTCTAAACATAGAGGGGAGATATCCGTTTTTTGGAAATACCCGGCTATGTGTGAACCTGGTCCAGGTCCTGGTCCAGGTCCTGGTCCTAAACCAGGTCCTAGACCAGTACCAGGTCCAGGTCTAACTCCAACCCTCTGTTCCAGACTCTGTCCTCCATCAGGGACTGCTTTGTGACGGGGAAGTGGGAGGAAGATCGAGACGCCGCTACGCTGCTGCAGGAGGACGGTGAGGACCGGACCTGGACCTGGACCAGGACCTGGACCTGGACCTGGACCTGGACCAGGACCTGGACCAGGACCAGGACCAGGACCAGGACCTGGACCAGGACCTGGGGGGGTTAGGGGGGGGGGGGGGTTGGTCACCACGGTAACGGTCGTTGGTCACCACGGTAACGGTCGTTGGATCATAGGGGTGTAACAATATATCGTGCCCCGAAATTTCACGATACAAAAACGTCACAATACGTGTCGTTGAGGTGACAAACTGTATCGCGATATTGGGTTATTAATATTTATCTATTGTTTTTACTAGTAACGCGCATCTGACCACGACCGCGCGGACCAAAATCTTCCTCCGCTCAGAAGAAACTAGTCCCGTTTTGAGCTCTGAACTTTTACTGATGTAAGGCTGGTGTAGAGTTAAACCTTATTAAATTAAACCTTTTACTGATGTAAGGCTGGTGTAGAGTTAAACCTTATTAAATTACTTTACTGATGTAAGGCTGGTGTAGAGTTAAACCTTATTAAATTAAACCTTTACTGATGTAAGGCTGGTGTAGAGTTAAACCTTATTAAATTAAACCTTTACTGATGTAAGGCTGGTGTAGAGTTAAACCTTATTAAATTACTTTACTGATGTAAGGCTGGTGTAGAGTTAAACCTTATTAAATTACTTTACTGATGTAAGGCTGGTGTAGAGTTAAACCTTATTAAATTACTTTACTGATGTAAGGCTGGTGTAGAGTTAAACCTTATTAAATTACTTTACTGATGTAAGGCTGGTGTAGAGTTAAACCTTATTAAATTAAACTTTTACTGATGTAAGGCTGGTGTAGAGTTAAACCTTATTAAATTACTTTACTGATGTAAGGCTGGTGTAGAGTTAAACCTTATTAAATTAAACCTTTACTGATGTAAGGCTGGTGTAGAGTTAAACCTTATTAAATTAAACTTTTACTGATGTAAGGCTGGTGTAGAGTTAAACCTTATTAAATTAAACCTTTACTGATGTAAGGCTGGTGTAGAGTTAAACCTTATTAAATTACTTTACTGATGTAAGGCTGGTGTAGAGTTAAACCTTATTAAATTACTTTACTGATGTAAGGCTGGTGTAGAGTTAAACCTTATTAAATTAAACTTTTACTGATGTAAGGCTGGTGTAGAGTTAAACCTTATTAAATTACTTTACTGATGTAAGGCTGGTGTAGAGTTAAACCTTATTAAATTAAACTTTTACTGATGTAAGGCTGGTGTAGAGTTAAACCTTATTAAATTACTTTACTGATGTAAGGCTGGTGTAGAGTTAAACCTTATTAAATTACTTTACTGATGTAAGGCTGGTGTAGAGTTAAACCTTATTAAATTAAACTTTTACTGATGTACGGCTGGTGTAGAGTTAAGCCTTATTAAATTAAACTTTTACTGATGTAAGGCTGGTGTAGAGTTAAACCTTATTAAATTAAACTTTTACTGATGTACGGCTGGTGTAGAGTTAAGCCTTATTAAATTAAACCTTTACTTATGTAAGGCTGGTGTAGAGTTAAACCTTATTAAATTAAACCTTTTACTGATGTAAGGCTGGTGTAGAGTTAAACCTTATTAAATTAAACCTTTACTGATGTAAGGCTGGTGTAGAGTTAAACCTTATTAAATTACTTTACTGATGTAAGGCTGGTGTAGAGTTAAACCTTATTAAATTAAACTTTTACTGATGTACGGCTGGTGTAGAGTTAAGCCTTATTAAATTAAACTTTTACTGATGTAAGGCTGGTGTAGAGTTAAACCTTATTAAATTAAACTTTTACTGATGTACGGCTGGTGTAGAGTTAAGCCTTATTAAATTAAACCTTTACTTATGTAAGGCTGGTGTAGAGTTAAACCTTATTAAATTAAACCTTTTACTGATGTAAGGCTGGTATAGAGTTAAACCTTATTAAATTACTTTACTGATGTAAGGCTGGTGTAGAGTTAAACCTTATTAAATCAAACCTTTTTGGGGTGGTGAGTAGGATAAACACGGGGAAACTTCTGCTGAGTTCCAGTGTACTTTAATGTCCCTCAACAGTGTAGGATTTTAGAACATCAACACAGCACCTAGTGCCGTACTGTGGCGTATCACTCCACCCAATCTAAAACAGACTAATCACTACAGATAAACTGACTAGTGTCATTATAGTCCCTGATTTACATCAGAATATAAAGAATATATTTATAAAATAATTAAATAACCTTCTTAACAAAAATAAATCTCCTCTTACACTTATAAGGTGAGCATGAATCAATCTTTTTTATGATGTAAAATTGTATGTATTTATTTACTTTTATTTATTTATTTAATTTTAGTTGTTAAATTTCTGGAAAAGAAAAAATTCAAATCAAACATGAGAGAAACTATTGAGTTTGTGTCTAAATATTTTTATTGTCTGAAACTGAAGATCATAATGCAAACCTGACATTTACTTTTAGTTCAGTTTGTGGAAAATGGTTGGCCTGGTTTTCTCTTTAAAACTTAAACAGTTATAAAGCATTACAAACTGTAACAATAGGGCAAACGCACAGTATTGTTTTGTATTTTGTGTCTTTCAAATAAAAGACCATTTTTTCCAGTCATATGTTCCTCATTCAAGGTTGTTAAAAAAATACTGCTATAATATCGTTATCGTGACCTCAATATCGTGTATCGTTACCCCCCTATTGGATCACCACGGTAACGGTCGTTGGTCACCACGGTAACGGTTGTTGGTCACCACGGTAACGATTCTCCTCCTGCTCCGACAGACGAGATGTTCGGGGACTTTGAAGACCTGGAGACTGGAGAAGTTCACAAAAACCAGAACCAGGGGGGGCCGAAGGACCGGGAGGTAGGAACTCTGGTGTAGCGCTGAAACAATTCCTCCAATAATTCAAGTAATTTGATTACAAAAAATGAAATATAATAGACGGCCATCGGATTATTTTTGACTTTTATTCTGAAAATGCTGGGTCGACAGGAAGTTGTGCAGAGAGCTGGTGGTTTCTGCAGCTGTAACTGTTCCTCTCCCTCTCTCTCTCTCTGAGCAGCAGGGCAGTGAGGATGATGAGGAGGAGGATGATGATGATGAGGATGAGGAAGAGTCCCCCCCGGTGAAGCTGGACGACGACGAGCTCCTGAAGAACAAGCGTCTGGAGAAGAAGCGGCGGCTGAAGCAGCGCTTCGACTCGGAGTACGACGACGACGACAAGGACGCCACGTACTTTGATGACCTGAAGGAGGAGCTGCAGAAGCAGGCCCAGGTGAGGGGGCGGGGCTTAGGGAGGGGGCGGGGCCTGAAGGAGGAGCTGCAGAAGCAGGCCCAGGTGAGGGGGCGGGGCTTAGACAGGGGGCGGGGCCTGGGGAGAGGCTTGGGGAGGGGGCGGGGCTTAGGGAGGAGGGGGCGGGGCCTGAAGGAGGAGCTGCAGAAGCAGGCCCAGGTGAGGGGGCGGGGCTTAGGGAGGAGGGGGCGGGGCCTGAAGGAGGAGCTGCAGAAGCAGGCCCAGGTGAGGGGGCGGGGCTTAGGGAGGGGGCGGGGCCTGTGGAGAGGCTTGGGGAGGGGGCGGGGCTTAGGGTGGAGGGGGCGGGGCCTGAAGGAGGAGCTGCAGAAGCAGGCCCAGGTGAGGGTGCGGGGCTTAGGGAGGGGGAGGGGGTGGGGTCTAGGTGTGTGTGTGTCGGCTAGTGGGAGCAGAGCGTCTTGTTTTTATTCCTCCAGGGAGGATGTCACTGACTGTGTTTCCAGCATCAATAACCTTTTAAAACCTGAATATTGACAATAACGCACACGCCGATCCACAAATGCACAGAACAAGATCCACAAATGCACACGCCGATTCACAAATGCACAGAACAAGATCCACAAATGCACACGCCGATCCACAAATGCACACGCCGATCCACAAATGCACAGAACAAGATCCACAAATGCACACGCCGATCCACAAATGCACAGAACAAGATCCACAAATGCACACGCTGATCCACAAATGCACAGAACAAGATCCACAAATGCACACGCCGATCCACAAATGCACACGCCGATCCACAAATGCACACGCTGATCCACAAATGCACACGCTGATCCACAAATGCACAGAACAAGATCCACAAACGCACACGCTGATCCACAAATGCACAGAACAAGATCCACAAACGCACACGCTGATCCACAAATGCACAGAACAAGATCCACAAATGCACACGCCGATCCACAAATGCACAGAACAAGATCCACAAACGCACACGCTGATCCACAAATGCACACGCCGATCCACAAATGCACACGCCGATCCACAAATGCACACGCCGATCCACAAATGCACACGCCGATCCACAAATGCACACGCCGATCCACAAATGCACATGCCGATTCACAAATGCACAGAACAAGATCCACAAATGCACACACCGATCCACAAATGCACAGAACAAGATCCACAAATGCACACGCCGATCCACAAATGCACAGAACAAGATCCACAAATGCACACGCCGATCCACAAATGCACACGCCGATCCACAAATGCACACGCCGATCCACAAATGCACACGCCGATCCACAAATGCACACGCCGATCCACAAATGCACAGAACAAGATCCACAAATGCACACGCCGATCCACAAATGCACAGAACAAGATCCACAAATGCACACGCCGATCCACAAATGCACAGAACAAGATCCACAAACGCACACGCTGATCCACAAATGCACAGAACAAGATCCACAAATGCACACGCTGATCCACAAATGCACAGAACAAGATCCACAAACGCACAAGCTGATCCACAAATGCACAGAACAAGATCCACAAATGCACACGCTGATCCACAAATGCACAGAACAAGATCCACAAACGCACACGCCGATCCACAAATGCACAGAACAAGATCCACAAACGCACACGCTGATCCACAAATGCACAGAACAAGATCCACAAATGCACACGCCGATCCACAAATGCACACGCCGATCCACAAATGCACACGCCGATCCACAAATGCACACGCCGATCCACAAATGCACACGCCGATCCACAAATGCACACGCCGATCCACAAATGCACACGCCGATCCACAAATGCACACGCCGATCCACAAATGCACACGCCGATCCACAAATGCACACGCCGATCCACAAATGCACACGCCGATCCACAAATGCACACGCCGATCCACAAATGCACACGCCGATCCACAAATGCACAGAACAAGATCCACAAACGCACACGCTGATCCACAAATGCACAGAACAAGATCCACAAATGCACAGAACAAGATCCACAAATGCACACGCTGATCCACAAATGCACAGAACAAGATCCACAAATGCACACGCTGATCCACAAATGCACAGAACAAGATCCACAAACGCACACGCTGATCCACAAATGCACAGAACAAGATCCACAAATGCACACGCCGATCCACAAATGCACAGAACAAGATCCACAAACGCACACGCTGATCCACAAATGCACAGAACAAGATCCACAAATGCACACGCCGATCCACAAATGCACACGCCGATCCACAAATGCACACGCCGATCCACAAATGCACACGCCGATCCACAAATGCACACGCCGATCCACAAATGCACACGCCGATCCACAAATGCACACGCCGATCCACAAATGCACACGCCGATCCACAAATGCACACGCCGATCCACAAATGCACACGCCGATCCACAAATGCACACGCCGATCCACAAATGCACACGCCGATCCACAAATGCACACGCCGATCCACAAATGCACACGCCGATCCACAAATGCACACGCCGATCCACAAATGCACACGCCGATCCACAAATGCACAGGACAAGATCCACAAATGCACAGAACAAGATCCACAAACGCACACGCCGATCCACAAACGCACACGCCGATCCACAAACGCACACGCCGATCCACAAACGCACACGCCGATCCACAAACGCACACGCCGATCCACAAACGCACACGCCGATCCACAAACGCACACGCCGATCCACAAACGCACACGCCGATCCACAAACGCACACGCCGATCCACAAACGCACACGCCGATCCACAAACGCACACGCCGATCCACAAACGCACACGCCGATCCACAAACGCACACGCCGATCCACAAACGCACACGCCGATCCACAAACGCACACGCCGATCCACAAACGCACACGCCGATCCACAAATGCACACGCCGATCCACAAATGCACACGCCGATCCACAAAGGCACAGAACAAGATCCACAAATGCACAGAACAAGATCCACAAATGCACACGCCGATTCACAAACGCACACGCCGATCCACAAACGCACACGCCGATCCACAAACGCACACGCCGATCCACAAACGCACACGCCGATCCACAAACGCACACGCCGATCCACAAACGCACACGCCGATCCACAAACGCACACGCCGATCCACAAACGCACACGCCGATCCACAAATGCACACGCCGATCCACAAATGCACGGAACGAGATCCACAAATGCACGGAACGAGATCCACAAATGCACGGAACGAGATCCACAAATGCACGGAACGAGATCCACAAATGCACGGAACAAGATCCACAAATGCACACGCTGATCCACAAATGCACAGAACAAGATCCACAAACGCACACGCTGATCCACAAATGCACAGAACAAGATCCACAAATGCACACGCCGATCCACAAATGCACAGAACAAGATCCACAAACGCACACGCTGATCCACAAATGCACAGAACAAGATCCACAAATGCACACGCCGATCCACAAATGCACACGCCGATCCACAAATGCACACGCCGATCCACAAATGCACACGCCGATCCACAAATGCACACGCCGATCCACAAATGCACACGCCGATCCACAAATGCACACGCCGATCCACAAATGCACACGCCGATCCACAAATGCACACGCCGATCCACAAATGCACAGGACAAGATCCACAAATGCACAGAACAAGATCCACAAATGCACACGCTGATCCACAAATGCACAGAACAAGATCCACAAACGCACACGCCGATCCACAAACGCACACGCCGATCCACAAACGCACACGCCGATCCACAAACGCACACGCCGATCCACAAACGCACACGCCGATCCACAAACGCACAGAACAAGATCCACAAACGCACACGCTGATCCACAAATGCACAGAACAAGATCCACAAATGCACACGCTGATCCACAAACGCACAGAACAAGATCCACAAACGCACACGCTGATCCACAAATGCACAGAACAAGATCCACAAATGCACACGCCGATCCACAAATGCACAGAACAAGATCCACAAATGCACACGCCGATCCGCAAATGCACACGCCGATCCGCAAATGCACACGCCGATCCGCAAATGCACACGCCGATCCGCAAATGCACACGCCGATCCACACATGCACACGCCGATCCGCAAATGCACACGCCGATCCACAAATGCACACGCCGATCCACAAATGCACACGCCGATCCACAAATGCACGGAACAAGATCCACAAATGCACAGAACAAGATCCACAAATGCACAGAACAAGATCCACAAATGCACAGAACAAGATCCACAAATGCACAGAACAAGATCCACAAATGCACAGAACAAGATCCACAAATGCACAAAACAAGATCCACAAATGCACGGGACAATTCTCGGATTGCACTGTTTTTTTTTACCGAGATCACAAGAAAAGCAGAGCGGTGATCTCCTCTCCTCCTGTGTATCTTGTCCTACGCAGGTGTGAATTGTTCTGTGCATTTGTGAATCGGCATGTGCATTTGTGAATCGGCATGTGCATTTGTGAATTGTGAGACTGTTCTAGCCCCATACTGATCCCTCCAGCCACGTCAGGCAGAAGTTTAGATCTACGATTGTAGGTAGTTTAGATTCTTTATTTTTTAAAGTGGTACAGTGAGATCAGGCAGCAGCTCCGTAAAAGTGCACACATGCAAAGAAGAAACAGGAAACATAAATAAATATACACTATGAAAATGAGTGAACGAGAGAATAATAATTCATATGAATATTGCACTTGAATGGATAGAGAATATTGCCCAGTACGAGGAGCTTATTGGTTGAGAAAGTTCTTTGGGAAAGAAGCCGTCGCTGAGTGTCTGTGACCCCTGACCTCTGACCTTTGACCCCCCCCCCCCCCCCCTCCTCCCCCAGATCAACCGGGCGGAGTTCCAGGGCCTGGACGACGAGACCCGGGTCCAGTACGAGGGTTTCAGAGCCGGCATGTACGTCCGGGTGGAGATTCCCGCGCTGCCCTGCGAGTTCGTCAGCCGCTTCGACCCGCGCTATCCCATAATCCTCGGGGGCCTGGGCTGCAGCGAGGGCAACGTGGGCTACCTGCAGGTGAGGGGGCTACCTGCGGGTGAGGGGGCTACCTGGGGGTGAGAGGGCAACCTGGGCTACCTGGGGGTGAGAGGGGCTACCTGGGGGTGAGAGGGGCTACCTGGGGGTGAGAGGGGCTACCTGGGCTACCTGAGGGTGAGGGGGCTACCTGGGGGTAAGGGGGCTACCTGGGGGTAAGGGGGCTACCTGGGGGTGAGAGGGGCTACCTGGGGGTGAGAGGGCTACCTGGGGGTAAGGGGGCAACCTGGGCGTGAGAGGGGCTACCTGGGCTACCTGGGGGTGAGGGGGCTACCTGGGGGTGAGAGGGGTAGCCGCGGTAACCGGAGTATGAGTTTACATGGGAAGTTTAATTCCTCTTTAATTCAGAATTCAAATTAAATCTGATTTAAAATGAGTAAATTACCACGTGAACACCTAATTCAGAATGAAAATGGCCTGAATTAAACTGAATTCAGAAGTAAGTGGCTGGTTTATTCCGAAAATAAAATAAATAAAATCCGAATAGAATAAATTTTGTACAGCAGTGTACACTCATTCAGAAAAAGTAAATAAAAATAAATAAATAAAAACAATTAAAAAAATAGAAATAAATGAAATAAAACAAAATATAATTAAAAAAAATTTAAAGAAAATTAAAAAAAAAGAAAGTAAATAAAAAAGAAAGGAAGAAAAAAAAATTACACACAGCCCCTGGTACCGTGGTAACTGTGGTAACCGTGGTTACATGTGTGTTCCAGATGCGTCTGAAGAAGCACCGCTGGTACCCGCGGACCCTGAAGACCCGGGACCCCCTGATTCTGTCTCTGGGCTGGAGACGGTTCCAGACGGTCCCGCTGTTCCACATCCAGGACCACAACGGCCGGAACCGGCTGCTCAAGTACTCGCCCCTGCACATGCACTGTGGGGCCTCCATCTGGGGTAAGAACCGGTCCTGGGGGGCCAGGGGGGACTCTGGGGGTCCTGGGGACCCGGGGGGATCCTGGGGGGCCGGGAACCGGTCCTGGGGGGTTCTGGGGGGCCGGGGGGCCGGGGCCCTTGATGTTATCAGACGGCTCCGTCAGTTCTGAAACAGGTCCACAGATGTTCCTGAGAGGGGAGGGCTAGTGGGGGCAGAGTCACCTTGTTTACATTCCACCAGAGAGATTGTGACCAGAGCGATCGTCCAAACCGCTCTGTCAAGGTCAGATTATAGAATCAACAATTATATTAAAGAACAGGCAGACTCAGTAATTTTCCGTCTGCCTTCAGTCTCTGGTTCATCAATGGTGACTCCAAACAAACGAATTTGTGATCAATTCCCGCCAAGACCTGAGCTTCCAACTTCTCCAAGGTCTTCTCCATCTTGCCAATGAGCTCAAAGACGCCGCCAGCCTGAGATTCTGTTCAAGAATCACATCCAGCTTACGGCTCTGCTCCCCCAGCGTTAAAGTCTGAGTGTTGATGTCCTTGCTTGATCCTTCAGCCACGTCCGGCAGCTCAGAAAGAGCCAGAACAGCTGTCGACCACTTACGCGTTTGTCGGTACACCAGGAATCCCCCTCCTCCAATCAGGAGAAATCCTGCTATCATAAATCCAATTATTAATCTTCAACGTCCTCGACACTAGGGATGGGCGATATTTTACCGTTCACGATAAACCGTCAAAAAAATTCTCCACGATAAGAATTTGTCATCTCACGATAAAAATGATTAAATTCCCGTTGATGACGGAAGGAAGGAAGAAATGAGCCAGAAAGAAAGAAAGAAAAAGGATAAATTCCTTTTTGCAGTTTTGTCGTAATTTTTATCGTTATCAGGATAAATGCCAGAAATTATCGTGATACATAATCGCCCATCACTAGTGGACAGACAGATTCACCAAACACAAAGGTTTCCAATGTTTCCAGGAATCCATTGTGTATCCAGCAAAAAATGTCCCATCGGGGCAGGAGGGCTCCCTTACCCCCTGACTTCTGGTCGCAAAAATTTGGTGCTGAGAGACCAGTTAATCAATTCCACCCCCGGCCCCCCAGGGGGTGGCCGGGGCCCTGGGGGGCCGGGGGAGAACCGGCTGCTCAAGTACTCGTCCCTGCACATGCACTGTGGGGCCTCAATACGGGTAAGAACCGGTCCTGGGTACGTTGAATATCTCAAACACCGTAATAGCTAGCGTGATGAGACTAAAATATGTCGTAGTCCAACGCGTCCCGGGTTTGTCACTGTTGTAATGATGTCTGTACGATAAACTGTTGCCTAGCAACAAGCGTCCAAAATAAAATGGAATTTTTTTATTAAATTGAAAGTTAAATATCGCAAAAACCGTAATAAGTAGCATGATGAGGTTGTATGGTCCATTAGGGCCAATCGGGCCGAGTGTTTGTAAATCTGAACGATGTCTCTATGATAAAGTTCAGCCGAGCAAAAAGCGTCAGAATTTTCGCCTTTTTTTTTTTGCCTTTTTGGCATCTAGCGTTGCCACGGTAACACTTTTGACTGAGAAGTTTATCTGGTTCCTGGTGGTTTATCTGGTTACTGGTGGTTCCTGGTAGTTCCTCGGGGACCTGGTTATCTGGGGGGACCTGGTTGACATGATGGCATGATGACATGAGGAAAAAAGTTGAAATTTTGAGAAAAAAGTGGAAATGTCGAAAACGCACGAAAGAACGAACGCACGTAAATATGGACGCCCGCACGCACGAACGCAAAACGCACGCAAAACGCATGCACGCACGCAAGAACGCACGGAAAACGCACGCACGCTAATACGCACGCACGAAAAAAACGCACACGCAAAACGCACAAAAAAACGCACAAAAAAACGCACGCAAAAACGCACGCAAAACGAACGCTAGCACGAAAAAACGCACGCAGAGAGGCGGAAGAAGAACCAGACGTTTATCTAGTGTCCTGGTGGTTTATGTGGGTCCTGGAGGTCTCCCCGGACCCCCCAGAGACCCGCCCCCTACAGTGATCTGTCCTGTCTCTGCAGGTCCCATCACCCCCCAGGGAACCGGGTTCCTGGCTCTGCAGACCGTCCACGGAGTCAAGGTGAGTCCTCAGGACCGGCGGTTGCTGGACCCCCCTGGTCTGGGGGGTCTAGGGGGTCCAGGGTCTCCAGGGGGGTCCAGGGTCCCTGTAACCGGTCTTCCCTGTCCCCCCAGTCCAACTTCCGGATCGCGGCCACCGGCGTGGTCCTGGACCTGGACAAGTCCGTCACTATCGTGAAGAAGCTGAAGCTGGTCGGGTATCCGGACAAGATCTTCAAGAACACCTGCTTTGTTAAGGTGAGAACTGGTTCCTGCTGGTCCCCCTAGACCCCCTAGACCCCCTAGACCCCCCTGGTCCTGATCCAGACCCCCCTAGATCCCCTAGACCTCCCAGACCCCCTAAACCTCCTGATCCCCCTAAACAAGATCTTCAAGAACACCTGCTTTGTTAAGGTAAGAACTGGTCCTGCTGGTCCCCCTAGACCCCCCTGGTCCTGGTCCTGGTCCAGGTCTAAGCCCCCCTTAGTGCAGGAGAGAACCAAAACAATGGTTCAGTTTGTGATACCAGCATGAACTCTGGTTTACACATAAATAGCCAAAGACATTCCATAAATAATTGGAAGTGGAGCCGTCATGAATTTTCAACATGGCGCCCACGGCAGCCATTTTGAAAATTCATGATGGCTCCACGTCCATAACTTTTGGGGATAGAGAAAAAAAGAGAAAAAGAGGAAAAAAAGGGGAGAAAAAGATGGAAAAAGACAAAAAAAATAGGAGAAAAAGATGAAAAAAATAGGGGAAAAATATGGAGAAAAAAGGAAAAAAAGACAAAAAAAGAATAGAAAATGATGAAAAAAGTAGGAAAGGAGGAGAAAAAGATGGAAAAAGATCAAATGAAAAAAGAGGAAAAAAGAGAAAAAAAGAGGAGTGTAGACTCATTAAAAAACACTTGTTTCTGGCGGCCATTTTGAAAAATGGCTGCCATGGCGCCATGTTGAAAATTCACGACGGCTCCAGGTCCAGATCTTTTGGGGAAACCTGTGGCTGTTTGTACCAACTTTCATGCTTTTATCACAAACTGAACGATTCCTACACATTTTATAGCTAAACAGCTGGGCTAACAGACCCCCCAGACCTGGTCCAGGTCCAGGTCTAACCCCCAGGTCCAGGTCCTGGTCTAACCCTAACCCCCCTGTCTCTCCAGGGAATGTTCCACTCTGAGCTGGAAGTAGCTAAGTTTGAAGGAGCGTCGGTGAGGACGGTGTCGGGGGTCAGAGGTCAGATCAAGAAGGCCCTCCGGACCCCCCCGGGGTCGTACCGGGCCACGTTTGAGGACCGGCTGCTGATGAGCGGTGAGTACCCACAATCCCCTCTGATTATTACCCAGCAGCCTCTCTGATTATTACCCAGCAGCCCCTGCTGCCGGGTATTGATAAATCTTGGTGAATCTTGATAAATCTTGATAAATCTTGATAAATCTTGGTGAATCTTGATAAATCTTGATAAATCTTGATAAATCTTGATAAATCTTGGTGAATCTTGGACCAAACGTCCTCCAACTCTCTGATACCAAAACCCCAGGGGGGTCCGGACCCCAGGTTGGGAGTCACTGGTCTAGAACACTTAAGAACGTAGCCTGTAAAGGGTTTTCCTAACGGCTACATTAAAGCAGGCTCTATTTCCATAATAAAAACCAGAATAACCTTTAGTTTGTTCATTGGGTTCTCTAAAGGAGAGTTTATCATCCACCAAAAACCCAAGTATTTGAAGGATGAAACTCTTTCCTCTCCTGAGCTACGAACGTTGTCTGAGGTCTGGGAGAGAGTTCTAGAAAACATAAATGTGGTTTTCTTAGCGTTAACAACCAACTTTAGACCCTATAATGCAGAGATTACAGATTAGATTATTGTATCGTCTGCATAAAGATGCACTTTAGCTGTGAGTCCGTCCCAATGTTAGTTATAAAGATAGAGAATAAGACGGGGCTAAAATAGAACCCTGCGGGACTCCCTTTGAGTTCTCCCTGAAGCTTGAAGTTCCTCCGGTCCTGGTACCCGGTACTGGTTCTGGTTCTAACAGTTCTTTATTCCCCCAGACATCGTGTTCCTCCGGTCCTGGTTCCCTGTAGAAGGTTCCAGGTTCTGGTTCTGGTTCTGGTTCTAACGGTTCTCTCTGGTTCTGCAGACATCGTGTTCCTCCGGTCCTGGTTCCCTGCAGAAGGTTCCAGGTTCTGGTTCTGGTTCTGGTTCTAACAGTTCTCTCTGGTCCCCCAGACATCGTGTTCCTCCGGTCCTGGTTCCCGGTCTCGGTACCGCAGCTCTACAACCCGGTCACGTCTCTGCTGCTGCCGGCGGGTCAGAAGGACGGCTGGTCCGGCATGAGGACTCTGGGCCAGCTGAAGCAGGACCTGGGGGTCCGGAACCGGCCCAACACGGACTCTCTGTACAAGGTGAGTCCTGGTCCCGGTCCGGTTCTGGTCTGGTCCGGTCCGGGTCATGTTTGGGGTTATTAACCCTCCGGGACAGTTAGAATAATTGTTACACTTTGACCCTTTAGCGCAAAAAATGCGCATTTCATAAAGAAACTATAAAACATATTATACTTTAATATTATTAATTAATTATTATTAATTAATATTATTATTAATATTATATTCTACTTTATTTAAGCTAATTTCTTTCTAGTGAGGGAAATGAATTCAGGTTTTCAGGAGAATCGTTCACTTTGTGAGACAAGCACCAAATTTAGCATGAACATTGCCTAGTAGGCTACCTACTTATGCCCGTTAGAGCTCTGCCAGGAACATAAGGCTCTATCAGGTCTTGTAAATACTGCAGAGCTGAGCCGTTTTGGGCTTTATATGCAAGTAATAACATTTTTTTTATTTTTTTTGTCTCTGTTCCAGCCGATCGTCCAGATCTAGGCCAGGTTTAGGAAGGATCATGTTTATATTTTTGTCTCTCTCCTCCAGCCGATCGCCCGGGCCCCGCGGACCTTCAACCGGCTGGTCCGGGTCGGTCTGGTCCAGACCTGGTCTGGTCTGGAGGGTTGGTTCTGATCATGTTCTTCTCTCTCTCCTCCAGCCGATCGCCCGGGCCCCGCGGACCTTCAACCGGCTCCACATCCCCAACCACCTGCAGAAGGCCCTGCCCTTCAAGAGCAAACCCAAGCAGCAGCAGAAGAAGGAGGGCCCGACCCGGGACCTGCAGAGACCCCGGGTGATCCGGGAACCGCACGAGAGGAAGGTGAGAACCTGGACCTGGACTAGAACCTAGAACCTGGACTAGAACCTAGAACTAGACCTAGACCCGGGACCTGCAGAGACCCCCGGTGATCCGGGAACCGCACGAGAGGAAGGTGAGAACCTGGACCTGGACTACAACCTAGAACCTGAACTACAACCTAGAACCTGGACCTGAACCTAGACTAGAACCTAGAACCTTCCTGCAGAGACCCCCGGTGATTTAGTGCGTGCGTGCGTGCGTGCGCACGTGCGTTTTTTCGTGCGTGCGTTTTTTCACGTGTGCGTTTTTTCGCACTTACATTCTTTCGTTGGTGCGTTCTTTCGTGCGTGCGTTGGTGCGTGTTTTCTTGCGTGCGTGCATTTTTTTTGAGCGTGCATGCGTTTTTTTGTGCGTGTTTTTTTGTGCGTGTGTGCGTTTTTTTGTGCGTGCGTGTTTTCTTGCGTGCGTGCATTTTTTTGAGCGTGCGTGCGTTTTTTGTGCGTGTGCTCTGTCGTGCATGTGTGTGTTCTTTCGTGCGTGCGTTCTTTCGTGCGTGCGTGCGTTCTTTCGTGCGTGCGTGTTTTTGTGCGTGTCTTTGTGTGTGTTTTCGTGCGTATTTTCGTGTGTGCGTTCTTTCGTTGGTGCGTTTTTTCGTGCGTGCGTGCGTTCTTTCTTTTGTGCATGCGTTCTTTTGTGCGTGTGTGCGTTCTTTCGTGCGTTCGTGCGTGCGTTTTTTCGTGCGTTCTTTCGTGCGTTCTTTCTTTCGTGCGTGCGTTCTTTCGTGCGTGCGTGCGTTCTTTCGTGCGTGCGTGTGTTCTTTCGTGCGTGCGTGTGTTCTTTCGTGCGTGCGTGTGTTCTTTCGTGCGTGTTTTCGTGCGTATTTTCGTGTGTGCGTTCTTTCGTTGGTGCGTTTTTTCGTGCGTGCGTGCGTTCTTTCTTTTGTGCATGCGTTCTTTTGTGCGTGTGTGCGTTCTTTCGTGCGTTCGTGCGTGCGTTTTTTCGTGCGTTCTTTCGTGCGTTCTTTCTTTCGTGCGTGCGTTCTTTCGTGCGTGCGTGCGTTCTTTCGTGCGTGCGTGTGTTCTTTCGTGCGTGCGTGTGTTCTTTCGTGCGTGCGTGTGTTCTTTCGTGCGTGTTTTCGTGCGTATTTTCGTGCGTGCGTGCGTTCTTTCGTTGGTGCGTTTTTTCGTGCGTGCGTGCGTTCTTTCTTTTGTGCATGCGTTCTTTTGTGCATGTGTGCGTTCTTTCGTGCGTTCGTGCGTGCGTTTTTTCGTGCGTTCTTTCGTGCGTTCTTTCTTTCGTGCATGTGTGCGTTCTTTCGTTCGTGCGTGCATGCGTTCTTTCGTGCGTGTGTTCTTTCGTGCGTTCTTTCTTTCGTTCGTGCGTGCATGCGTTCTTTCGTGCGTGCGTTCTTTCGTGCGTTCTTTCTTTCGTGCGTGCGTGCGTTCTTTTGTGCGTGCGTTGTTTGGTGCGTGCGTGCGTGCGTTCTTTCTTTCGTGCGTGCGTGCGTTCTTTCGTGCGTGTTTTTGTGTGTGTTTTCGTGCGTATTTTCGTGTGTGCGTTCTTTCGTTGGTGCGTTTTTTCGTGCGTGCGTGCGTTCTTTCTTTTGTGCATGCGTTCTTTTGTGCGTGTGTGCGTTCTTTCGTGCGTGCGTTTTTTCGTGCGTTCTTTCGTGCGTTCTTTCTTTCGTGCGTGCGTTCTTTCTTTCGTGCGTGCGTTCTTTCGTGCGTGCGTGTGTTCTTTCGTGCGTGCGTGTGTTCTTTCGTGCGTGCGTGTGTTCTTTCGTGCGTGTTTTCGTGCGTATTTTCGTGCGTGCGTTCTTTCGTTGGTGCGTTTTTTCGTGCGTGCGTGCGTTCTTTCTTTTGTGCATGCGTTCTTTTGTGCATGTGTGCGTTCTTTCGTGCGTTCGTGCGTGCGTTTTTTCGTGCGTTTTTTCGTGCGTTCTTTCGTGCGTTCTTTCTTTCGTGCATGTGTGCGTTCTTTCGTTCGTGCGTGCATGCGTTCTTTCGTGCGTGTGTTCTTTCGTGCGTTCTTTCTTTCTTTCGTGCGTGCGTTCTTTCGTTCGTGCGTTCTTTCGTGCGTTCTTTCTTTCGTGCGTGCGTGCGTTCTTTTGTGCGTGCGTTGTTTGGTGCGTGCGTGCGTGCGTTCTTTCTTTCGTGCGTGCGTGCGTTTTTTCTTGCGTGCGTGCATTCTTTCGTGCGTTTTTTCTTTCGTGCATGTGTGCGTTCTTTCGTTCGTGCGTGCATGCGTTCTTTCGTGCGTGTGTTCTTTCGTGCGTTCTTTCTTTCTTTCGTGCGTGCGTTCTTTCGTTCGTGCGTTCTTTCGTGCGTTCTTTCTTTCGTGCGTGCGTGCGTTCTTTTGTGCGTGCGTTGTTTGGTGCGTGCGTGCGTGCGTTCTTTCTTTCGTGCGTGCGTGCGTTTTTTCTTGCGTGCGTGCATTCTTTCGTGCGTTTTTTCTTTCGTGCGTTCGTGCGTGCGTGCGTGCGGTTTTTCTTGCGTGCGTGTTTTCGTGCGTGCGTTCTTGCGTGCATTTTCCCGTGCGTGCATTCGTTCGTTTTTTCGCGCGTGCGTTTTTCCGTGCGTGCGTTAGTTTTTTCGTGCATGGGTGCACCAACCAGCGTGTTAACCGTGTGGTTCCCCTCCCGTCCAGGTGGCGGCGCTGCTGCAGGCTCTCAGCACCGTCCACAACCAGCGGAAGAAGAAGCTGCAGGCGCAGCATCGGTCGCAGCACAAGCTGTTCCTGCAGCAGAAGCAGCAGCAGGCGGAGGAGCGGATGAGGAGGGAGAAGGAGATCCGGAAGAAGCTGTTCCGGGTCAAAGGGCAGGCGGAGCAGAGGAAGCAGAGGTCCAGCCTGAAGGGGGGGCAGGACGATTAGGGGCCCCCCCACCGGGACCCCCCAGGACCCGGCCCTGGGAACCTGAACTGGACTGTAAAAGTGTTTTTATTGTGTTTTTCTACCTGGAAACGGTGATGTTTGGAACTAATGTTAATAAAAGTCTGACTACTTTTTTTTTTTATATCTTTTTATTTCACAATAATTTTCACAATTCACATTTTCACATTCACGATTTCTATTCTACCCACATTCCTACCCTCCCCATAATTACCCTAGGGGAAGAAAAAAAAAGAAAAAAACATACATTAAGGGAACACAAAATTAAATAAATATTGAAAGATAAATAAATAAATAATTAAAATATATAATAACAGCAACAGCGATATCTACTATATCCATACATACATACAAACATACATACATATAAGGCACAAGTTCAAAAATAGAAATACTCATTGGTCCTTTGGAAAAATTCTCCAGTTTTGAAAATAATGGAAACCAGAATTCTTGAAAAAATGACCACGGTTGTTTTTTCTAAAGTTAATTTTTCCAATGGTAAAAAAACTGAAATTTGATCCAATGTGATTATAATTAATATCCTGCTTTTTTTCCGGTCTAACTGAAGATCCAGTGTGTCATTTAATAAATACAAACTGGAGCTTAACTCAAAATTAATTTCTAAAACTGATTGTGTGAAGGAATTAATTGATTTCCAGAAACTTATAAAAAGATCACATTCCCAAAACAAATGTACAAATGTTCCATCGATTCTTTTACATCTTGGACATTTTGAAGAGAAATTTTGTGCATTTTAATTGGAGTTAAATAAAGTTTGTGAATAAACTTAAAATCAGCCTCTTTAATTTTATTACTAGTAAAAGGAAAATGTATTTTTTCACATATATTTAACCAAGTATTTTCTTCAAAGACCATCCCCAACTCCTTCCATATCTTCACTAAAGTTTGGAAAGATGACAAACCTCCTCGTGATAAAATATTAATAAAAGTCTGACTAAAGTTGGTGTTTTTTTATGAATTTTTTATTGGAAGTAGTTTCACAAGATCCAACAGTAGTGCAGCAATGTAACAGGAAACACTTCCATTTTTCCAATCTTTTTATTTCCCTCCCACACAGTTTACAGGACTGTCTCAGAAAATTAGAATATTGTGATAAAGTTCTTTATTTTCTGTAATGCAATTACAAAAACAAAATGTCATCCATTCTGGATTCATTACAAATCAACTGAAACATATTAATAAAGCCATATATTAATAAAGCCATATATTAATAAAGCTAAGACATATTAATAAAGCTGACAGGATCCACCGCTTAACAAAGGTGGATTTTTGGGCCGTAATGAGTCAGTGATTTAATCCATTTGATAAAAATCCCAGACTTGTTTATGTTTATGTTTATGTTTATGTTTATGTTTATGTTCATGTTCTGGTTCTGGAAAGCGTCTAGAGAAATCTGTTGTATTAGACGCTATAGAAATAAAATTGAATTGAATTGAACTTTCTGGATCCATATATTTATATTTTATTAGGAAAGTCTGATAGTTCTGCAAAGCTGCTGTAAATAATATATTTAAAAGGTTTTTCTTCTCCTTTGTTTTTAAGAGAGACGACAAAACACGGTATCAACAATTCCGGTTTATTTATTTGGCGTTTTAAGTTTACAGAGAAAGTTCAGGAGATTCAGGAAAACACCTAGAAAACTCCTAAATACAGTAGAAACTGAACTTAAACAAATACAAAGGTGGTTTGGTGTGAATAAGTTATTAAATATAAGTAAAACTAAGTTTATTATTTGCCCCCGCGACCCGGAGCGGATAAGCGGCGGACGATGGATGGATGGATAAATGTATTATTTTTGGAAATCGACCTATTAATCAAAGTTACAAATCACTATTGATAATGTGAAAGTGTGCGTTCTTTCGTGCGTGCGTTTTTTCCTGGGTTTTTTCGTGCATGCGTTTTTTCGTGGGTTTTTTCGTGCATGCGCTCCTGAAACTCCTGAATCTCCTGAATCTCCTGAATCTCCTGAAACTCTGGCCTTCACACGTTTACAGCAGAGAAAAGGAAGTTCCAGCACCAAAATACTCAACACTTCAACAATATACAGTTTATGCAGAAGAAGAAGCTGAAAAACTGAAGTTTTCCCTCATAAAAGTGCGACGTAATAACAAAACCAGACGTAGCCGGAGTTTATCACCGTTTTCAGCGTAAAAACCAGCAGACAGTTCAGTTTCAAGTCTCTGATCTGGATCAGCTGGTTTTTGCAGATTTGATTGTATTTTATAAATGAATATTCATCGTGAGGTTGGAGTCGGTTCAGCTCGTGCACTTTAAAGCTAATACACTATAAATAGAAATAAAAATAGAATAAAAAACATGCATCAATCTTGCATCAGAATGTATGAATGAAATCCAGCATCACAAACATCGTCTTCTTTCATCGTCTCGCTGCATTTGTTCTTTGTTTCTTTAAAGAAAACTCCTTTTTATCCTCAATCCAAGCAGTTTTTTAACTTAAATGTTTCAACCTTTTCTTTTTAAAGCCGTGGTTTAGAAGTCGTCGTCGCTTCGCTCCTTAATAAACTTTAGACACCAAGCCTTTTAAAAGATCATCACTTTTATTTTTACGTTCCAACTTGTTCCAAAGTAGTTTTTAAATTGTTACGACATCCAAAAGCAAATGAAAAAGTATTTCATGGCAACAAAAACTTAGATAACGTGCTTTAATACCACGGTATAAAGGTAGACGACCTTTAACATTTAGGTTTATCAGCTGACCCATAAATCTAACTAAGACTAAGTTAACAAATATAGAAAAGTAATAACTTCAACTTAACACGTAGATAATTCCTGGTGATGAAGGAACTTTTATAAATGAATATTCATCGTGAGGTTGGTGATTAATAAAGACAATAAATACAAATAAAATAGAATGCAAATAGAATAAAAAACATGCGTCAACATTTTAAGACCTAAACACTGTGTATGAGGAGACGTCATCGTCACGGTTGTTGCCTAGCAACCATCACCTCAGTGGTTTCCACGGCAACGCTGACGTTCTGGTGTTTCTGAACATCCAGGAAGTTTTTCTGCGGCTCCTTAAAACCTTTAAGAGTCTGTTTTCCTGCGATCCCCACGATAAAATCATGATAAAATCATGATAAAACATGATTAAACCATGATAAAACGTGATAAAACCATGATAAAAACGGGATAAAAACGTTTTTATCCCGTTTTTATCATGATCATCGGGATAAAAACATGATAAAATCATGATAAATCATGATAAAATCATGATAAATCATGATAAAACATGATAAAATCATGATAAAACATGATAAAACATGATAAAATCATGATAAAACATGATAAAACATGATAAAATCACGATAAAACATGATAAAACATGATAAAATCATGATAAAACATGATAAAATCATGATAAAATCATGATAAAACATGATAAAATCACGATAAAACATGATAAAATCATGATAAAACATGATAAAACATGATAAAACATGATAAAACATGATAAAATCATGATAAAATCATGATAAAACATGATAAAATCACGATAAAACATGATAAAATCATGATAAAACATGATAAAACATGATAAAACATGATAAAACATGATAAAATCATGATAAAACATGATAAAACATGATAAAACATGATAAAACATGATAAAATCATGATAAAACATGATAAAACATGATAAAACATGATAAAATCATGATAAAACATGATAAAACATGATAAAACATGATAAAATCATGATAAAACATGATAAAATCACGATAAAACATGATAAAATCATGATAAAACATGATAAAACATGATAAAACATGATAAAATCATGATAAAACATGATAAAATCACGATAAAACATGATAAAATCATGATAAAACATGATAAAACATGATAAAACATGATAAAACATGATGAAACATGATCAAACGTGATAAAAAGGTGTTTCAGCTTCAGAAACTGAAAACAGAAAAATGTTTCAGCAGGAAAGTTTCAGGAAAACCTTCACTGTTTCCTCAGAAACATCAATATGAAGAACAGCAGCTTTGGAAACTCAGTAACCACGGTAACCGTGGGGTATTATTACTACCGTGGTTACCACGGTAACCACGGTAACCAAAGGAGGATGAGAAGGAACAACAACAAACACGTACAGCTCGGTAAACTAAACCACAATAAAAATAATAATAATAATAATGATAATAATAATGATAATAATAATAATAATAATAATAATAATAATAATAATAATAATAATAATAATAATAATAATAATAATAATAATAATAATAATAATAATAATAATAATAATAATAATAATAAAAGGCAGCAGATTTGATCATAAATACTCCAGCGGTTCTTCACGAGTTTTGGTCTCAGTTTCCTGATTAAAAGAAAGAATAAATATATATAATTTATATTAATAAAGATAATCCAGCAGGACGATTTATATGAATAAAGATAATCCAGCAGGACGATTTATATGAATAAAGATAATCCAGCAGGACGATTTATATTAATAAAGATAATCCAGCAGGACGGATCAGAAACATGAGCTGGTTTTAGTTCAAGTTAAAGTTAAAGTTAAAGTTCCGTCTCGGTTGAACGTTTCAGGTCCAAACCAGAGAATCAGCTACTGCAGTTTAAGAAGAAAACATTTCTGTAGTAAAACTGGTTTAAAAAATACAAAAATAATAATGATAATAATAATAATAATAATAAAAACTCCACATGTGGTCGATATTGTAAAATACTGGTTATTAAAGATTCCCAGAATCCTCTGGGACGGTTTCATCGTCCAGTTCTGGTTTAAATACTTAAATAATACTTAAATAAAACTTTAGAGACGTTTGGAACGAGGCAGAACCTTTTAGAAGGAACCAGATCTTCCTCTCATGCAGAGAAACTGACAGAGACCCAGATCTGGACCTGAACCCGGTTCTGGTCCCAGAGACGGTTCTGGTCCCAGAGGATGGACGGGAGACTCATATACGTTTCTCTAACCCGAGCCCTGATATCTTAGACTGGTGACTTTAATATGTTGAACACTCTAGTCCCATGAAGGTCCGATGGAAGAACCGCCGTCGGTTCCTGGACGGAGAACAGACGTTTACAGATATATACGGTTCCTGGGGCTCTTATTGTGAAAGAGCCATTCAGGATCCAGGAGAGCCGGTGTTCTGCCATTTTCTGCTGCTTTGCCAAAAAATGCTCCCAAATGGTTTTTCTACGTTTGCAGAGCTACAATTTTACTGTTTTACTCCATAAACCACGTCCTTGTCTCTCGCCAGCCCGTCATTGTAAATAAGAAGACTGAAAGGCAGACGGAAAATTACTGAGTCTGCCTGCTTTGATGTAAAGGAATGTAAACAAGACGATTCTGCCCCCACTTAAAGGGAAAGTTCGGTTTTTTACAACCTGGACCTTATTTATGACATTTTTTATGGTTGCATACTCACCCAGAAAAGTTTGGTGTGATTTGGAGTCCTTTGGAAGATATTAGGAGTTTTTTTGCGAGCCGCTTCTCCGTGTAATGGAGCGCATGAGGGCATAGACGGACGCAGATGATGCAGCGTCTAAATAACACATGATTGCCACGAAACTCTTCATTTCTTTTATGAATCACTAGATCTGCTTCCAGGACCTGTTGTAACATTGTGGCGCGGTCTGTGTATTAAATAAATAATAAATTTCCGTTTGTAAACAAGACCTCTGAACTCATGACGTCATCTCTGTGCACGCACTCTGTCCTCCGTTCAGTGAGCTCTTCAGCCGTAACTCCGGCTCAAAACGGTAAGGACGTCCATCATATTCAAAGTCGTCGTCCACAACCTCAGAATTTGACAAATATTCAGACATGTTTCAAATAACTAACAGTAAACTAACAGTAGGAACTCCAGCTGTACGCAGAGCTGTGTTGGGGACGCGCACAGAGATGACGTCATGAGTTCAGAGGTCTGGGTTACAAACTGATTTATTTATTTTATTTATTACACAGACAGCGCCACAATGTTACAACAGGTCCTGGAAGCAGATCTAGTGATTCATAAAAGAAATGAAGAGTTTCGCGGCAATCATGTGTTATTTAGACGCTGCATCGTCTGCGTCCGTCTATGCCCTCATGCTCTCCATTACACGGAGAAGCGGCTCGCAAAAAACCTCCTAATATCTTCCGAAGGACTCCAAATCACACCAAACTTTTCTGGGTGAGTATACGACCATAAAAAATGTCATAAATAAGGTCCAGGTTGTAAAAAACCGAACTTTCCCTTTAACCCTCCCCCTCTCCCACGAACACCTGTGGATCCTCCTCCCAGAACTGACCGAGCCGCCTGAAAACACCAAGGACATTCTGGCTGGGAGCAGCTCTGGGTGAAGGCTCACAGACTATCACACACACACACACGCACACACACACACACACACGCACGCACGCACGCACGCACGCACACGCACACGCACACGCACACGCACACGCACACACACACACACACACACACACACACACACACTCACACGCACACGCACACGCACACGCACACGCACACGCACTCACACTCACACTCACACACACACACACACACACACACACACACACACACACTCACACTGACAACCACAACTCCCCCACCCCATCCAACGCCTTCCTGGGCCCCCCCCTCTTATCAGCCCCCCTGACAAGGACGTCGGGTTTGTCAGGGGTCGGGTTTACTGAGTCTGTCTGTTTGCAATTTTGTTGATTCTATAATCTGACCTTGACAGGGCGGTTTTTCACAATCTCCCTGGTGGAATGTAAAGTCACAATCTCCCTAGTGGAATGTAAAAAGGTGACTCTGCCCCCACTAGCCCTCCCCTCTCAGGAACATCTGTGGACCTGTTTCAGGACTGACCGAGCCGTCTGATAACATCAAGGACATTGGCTGAGAGCAGCTCTGGGTGAAGTTCACGGACTCATCGCTACACACACTTACTGATAACCACACCCCCCTCAACTCAACACCTTCCTCGGCCCCACCCTCGTATCAACCCCCCCCAACTCAGTCTCCGGGTTTCGAGCGCCACGAAGCCGCGGCGCTCACTTGGATGAACTGTGCCCCCCCCCGACTTGCCCACCCCCCATCACCCACATGCAAGTCCTGTGACGTCTGTGCTTCGTGTGCTGCGAGGTGTTTTTTCGCAACTTGATATTGTGTATTGTATGATATTCAGTGTGAAGATGTATTTTCTTTCTCCCCCCCCCCCCTATCCCAGTGTTACCCTTTGGAAAACAGGCGCACAAAACCATCGTGTCACCGCCGGTTTTCTAAGCTGACATAATAAACTTGATTCTGATTCTGATTTCTCGGCAGGGAGCAGGAATTGGCAGAACACCGGGTCCAACGGGGGGAGGGACTTCCTCTTGGACTGGTGAGGTAAAGTTCTGGAGCTGCTGACCAGAACTTTGCAGGGAGGACGATGTCTTCAAGTATCAGAACCAGAGATGCTGGTTCTGGTTCTGGTTCTGGTTCTGGTTCTGGTTCTGGTTCTGGTTCTGGTTCTGGTTCTGGTTCCAGGAGACAAACAAACGTCCACCTGGAGGTCAAACCTGGTTCGGACTCGGGGGCCGAGCCGGATCAGGGTTTCTTGGAGAGGGTCTTGGCTGGAGACTTGGCTGGGGACCGAGCTGGACCAGGACCCGGAGACTTGGCTGGACCCGGACCGGGGGACCGAGCTGGACCCGGACCGGGGGACCGGGTCTCTGAGGTTCTGGCTGGTCCTGGACCGGGGGACCGAGCTGGACCCGGGGACCTGGACGGGCCGGTCTGGGCCGGCGTGACCTTCAGGTGGACGAACAGGGAGGACGGAGACAAACTGGACCCGTCCTGGTTCAGGAGACGCACGTGACGGTAACCTGGAGGTCAGAGGTTAAAGATACACCTGTCAATCATCCTTAACATTAACCTGGAGGTCAGAGGTCACAGCTGTCAATCAATGTTAGTAACCTGGAGGTCAGAGGTTAAAGATACACCTGTCAATCATCCTCAACATTAACCTGGAGGTCAGAGGTCACAGCTGTCAATCAACCTGGAGGTTAAAGGTTAAATATAGACCTGTCAATCATTATCATAACCTGGAGGTCAGAGGTCAGAAATACACCTGTCAATCACAGCTGTCAATCATCCTAAATAACCTAGAGGTCACAGTTACACCTGTCAATCACCCTCAACATCAACCTGGAGGTCAGAGGTCAAAGATACACCTGTCAATCATTATCAATAACCTGGAGGTCAGAGGTTAAAGGTCACAGCTGTCAATCATCCTGGAGGTTAAAGGTTAAATATACACCTGTCAATCATCCTAAATAACCTAGAGGTCACAGTTACACCTGTCAATCATCCTCAACATCAACCTGCAGGTCAGAGATAATTGAAATAAGTGAAAAAGTGTTGGTTCTTCCATTCAGGTCTAGACGTTACAGCATCTCACCACTAGAGGGAGACAGAGATCTTTAAATGCTGAACTTAACTCCCCAGGACAAAGTTAATCCCCGTCACCAAGAATAAGGCCCAATCCCAATTCTCCTTCACTCGCCCTTCTTTTCTCCACTCGCACTTCTTTTCTTCCCTAAGCCCTAAAAAAGAAGGGGGAGATTTTAGGGCACTTGAGATCTAGGGCACTTGGCCCAGGTGCCTGTCCCAATTCTCCCCCTACCCCTCGTTTTTATCCCTACCCTGATCAGGAAGCTGAGAGCCAAAAGCTGTTTTAATTTCAGCTGTAGCGCTGTTAATATGGCACTTTATTAAGTTTTAATATTTTTTCAGGTATAAAGGTAACCTTAAGATCTGCAACCGGGGCTCAGTTTATCCAAATAACGCCTGTTAAGAAATTTGACCCGATGTTTTCGGAGATGAGAAGAGCCGCCGGCCCCGGGGAGCAGCCTCAGCTCACAGCCCGAGAACAGACGTGTCCGCCGGGTCAGGCTGCTCCGTCAGCCCCGGGAGAGACACTCTCTCCCGGGACGCAGCTCTGTTGAGAATCACGCCGGCTGAAATAAATCATTTAGGAAGATGTTGGTTTAATAGATGAAATCTAACAGTTGTAGCTACGCCTGTTAAGAAATTTGCTCCGAAATTTAGAGATTTCTGTCTGCCGGGTCCGGAGCTTGGGTCCGCGTTAAATCGACGCAGAGCCTACGGCGTAGGGTACGGCGTGCGTCGCCGCGTACATCGACGCAGACCTTACGGCGTAGGTTGCGTAACCTCCGCCGTAGGATCTGCGTTGGTGTAACGCGGAACCATAAATCCCTTTATTCTGGCGTGATCTTCCGCAACTTTATCTGAAAGTGTGTAAATTACCCAGATAACAGCTGGATTACTTTGTGGTTTCTGAAGACTATTATATCAGAAACATCCAAAACAAATCTGACGAGTCACAGGATTATTTCTCTGTATTTCTCTGAGACCAGTCTGCCTGTTTGCCTTCGGTCGGCGAGTCAAATCGACGCAGAGCCTCTTTTTTTCATACCCCCTCGCTCGCCAAGTCAGCATCTGAAATCCCTCGATTTGAAGGGGCTATTCTCAGCCCCTAGCCCTCGTTATGCCCCCTCCCCCTAGGTGAAAAGAGGAATTGGGACACCACTACCTTCACGGGAACGCGCAAAAGTTAGGGTTAGGGAAGAAAAGGAGGGCGAGGGGGAGTATTGGGACGCACCCTAAAAGTAACTAGAAAATTTCTGGAAATTTTGATATGGGCATGCCCTACCGCCCATTCGTCCCCTCTTGCTGCTTTGGTTTGGGGCTGTAGTGTTTGTGTTCTTGGTGGTTCTATGTCAGTTTGAGGTGTTTACGGTTGTATTGCATTCATTCCTGTGCTCCCAATAGTTATTAATGGGGCGCGCTTTTTGGCATCTAGCGTTGCCACGGTAACGCTTTTGACTGAGAATAGTAATGCCCATCGAGGCACGATGGAGAAGCATCTAACGATGTATGCCGTGCATGGGTGCACGTTCCGGTTCAGGCTACGTTAACGGATAGGGTTTTTTTTTCACCGTGGTAAAAAAACCCCATCCGAATGAATGGGGCCATTTGGCCTGGATTTTGACATAAAATTTCCTTAAATCCCAGCTTCATGAAATTTGAGTATGTTGAAGTCCACAGCGTGCCGAGTCGGGAAACATTTGTACGATGTCTCTACGATAACCTGTTGCCTAGCAACAAGCGTCCAAATTCAAACAGAAAAAAAAAAAAAATGAAAGGTCAATATCGCGAAAACTGTAGTAATTAGCATAATGAGCTTGTACGGTCCGTTAGTGCCAATCGGGCCGAGTGTTTGAAAGTTTCAACAATGTCTCTACGATAAAGTTCGGCCGAGCAATAAGCGTCCGAATTTTCGCCTTTTTTTTTGCTTTTTGGCGTCTAGCGTTGCCACGGTAACCCCTATTACGGAGAAAAGTAATGCCCATCGAGGAACGAAGGAGACGCATCCAACGATGTATGCCATGTATGGGTGCATGTTCCGGTTCAGGCTACATTAATGGATAGGTTTTTTTTTCACCATGGTAAAAAACCCCATCCGAATGAATGGGGCCATTTGGCCTGGATCTTGACAAAAAATTTCCTTAAATCCCAGCTTCATGAAATTTGAGTATGTTGAAGTCCACAGTGTGCCGAGTCGGGAAACATTTGTACGATGTCTCTACGATAACCTGTTGCCTAGCAACAAGCGTCCAAAGTCAAACGGAAAAAAAAAAAAAAAATGAAAGTTCAATATCACAAAAACTGTAATACTTGGCATAATGAGCTTGTACGTACCATTAGGGACAATCGGGCCGAGTGTTTGAAAGTTTGAGCGATGTCTCTACGATAAAGTTTGGCCGAGCAATAAGCGTCTGAATTTTCGCCTTTTTTTTTGCTTTTTGGCAACTAGCGTTGCCATGGTAACCCCTATTACGGAGAAAAGTAATGCCCATCGAGGCACGATGGAGACGCATCCAACGATGTATGCCATGCATGGGTGCACGTTCCGGTTCGGGCCGCATTAACGGACGAAAAAAAGTGCGGAATAAGAATAAGAAAAGGGAAACCTTTTCTAGATACTAATATATCGCCTTCATTTTCATGTTTTTCCTCGTTTTTCCGGCCGTGTTTTATTTTTTGGGGATTTTTTTTTTCCACATCAGTGCGGGGTCATGCTGTACACCCGCTGGTGCGCAGTCGGACTTTTGCGACTTTAGCTTGTTAGCAAAATGCTAGCAACATTGCCCTTTGGGCCATTCTGGACGATTGCAATATGGTCATGCCACTACTTGGCATGCCCATAAAAATACCGGTGAGAAAGAAAAGGGAAGAAAATAAGAGAAAATGTAGAAACGTAGTTTCTCCAATGAGTATAAAAGTGTGTGAAGATCGGCAGGTTAAAGTTAGGATGAAACTTCAACATGATGGTTTAATGAGGCAAAATAACAGGCCTTTTCTCTCCAATAGATTGTTATAATCATTTGTTTCAGACGTACTGTCATTATTTTCTGTATAAAAATTTAATTTGGTGTTGAAAAAGTCTTTTTTCAAACTTTACGAACGGTATCTGGAGCTCCGGGTTGGACTGCTCCTCCAGAACCTGCATTTACTCGTTAATTACTCGTTAATCAACGACGTAACTCCTGAAATGACGACTAGTCGGCCTGAAAACTGGATCTTTGGTGGTTTTAGTCGTTTATAACCTTAGACAGTCAGGAAAAACAGCGTCTCTGCGTTTTAACTCGGCTTTCATCATTTTTGAGCTGCAGTTCCTCCAACAGCCACTAGTTGGCAACACTTGATTCATCTCTAAAATTCAGGTATTGATGCCGTTTCCTGGTAAATAAATTAAATATAGAGACTTATTAAAGTGGCAGTTTAGAGTTTGAAGGTTAGAGTCGGGGGATCCGCTGGTTTAGCTTTTGTTGATTTAGTTTTTCTGTGTAAAAGTTGAATTTGCTGTTCAAAAAGTCAACATCGTCGGCCATCTTGGAAAGAAACATACGGCAACACCACTTGGACAAACTGTCATTACCCGATGTGAGTCGCTACCGCGCATGCGCCACTTTTCGCTGTGCATTTCAGCAGGAAATCAGTCAGTCAGTGGAGAAGTAGAGAGTGTTGTCATTACCCGATTATTGATTAAAATGAGCGACTTTCATTTTTTCCATCAGCTCCATGCCTACATGAAATCCAGAAAGTTTCATCCCAGTTTGGGAAAAGCTGACAAATGGAAGATTACTCGTTCTATGAGTAATTAGGAAAGGCAATCATGTAAATATTAATATCCCTAACTTATTGTGAGTAGTGTATATCAAAACAAGTGTGTGTTTAGATCTTGTCTATCAAGTCTGGTGACGTAACTGTAGTTTGTCCAAGTGGTGTTGCCGTATGTTGCTTTCCAAGATGGCCGACGATGTTGGACGTGACTGCGCATGCGTGACTCAAATCGGGTAATGACAGGGGTGTTTGGTGTTTCCATGGTTTCCATGGTTACCTGAGCAGGTGTGTTGGTGTGTGTGTGTGTGTGTGTGTGTGTGTGTGTGTGTGTGTGTGTGTGTGTGTGTGTGGGGGGGCGGGGGGGTTGGTTTCCACGGTTACCTGAGCGCAGGCAGCCCAGCGGCAGCGTGAACTGTCCCAGGAAGTCGTCTCTGGAGGTGAAGTCGTGATCCTCCACCACGAACCGGACCAGCGCCAGCGCCGGGGAGTGGACGGTGAAGGTGAAGCTGCAGTCCCAGCGGGGGTTGAAACCTGGAACAACCAGAGAACCAGAGACACGTCGTCATGACGACGCCCCGCCCACGGAGAACCAACCAGAGACCTCGGAGTAAACAGGGTGTTGGTGGAGATGCCGCAGCATTGAGGACGTTCTGTTGTGGTCTGCTAGCTCTGGCTATGCTAGCGCTGGCTATGCTAGCGCTGGCTATGCTAGCACTGGCTATGCTCGCGCTGGCTACACTAGCGCTGGCTATGTTAGCGCAACAGTGTTGCCTTGGTGTCCAGCTGCAAATGCTCCCACACTTTTGACAATCTCTGCCTTTTTTTGTGCCTTTCTCTTCGCTGTCGTCACGGCCTTCGTCGTTACCTCTATGTCGTTACCTTTACGTCGTTACCTTTACGTCGTTACCTTTACCTCGTTACCTTTACGTCGTTACCTTTATGTCGTTACCTTTACCTCGTTACCTTTACGTCGTTACCTTTACGTCGTTACCTTTACGTCGTTACCTTTACGTCGTTACCTTTACGTCGTTACCTTTACGTCCATAGTTAAAACCAAACATATCCGCAGCCTATTTCTTCTTCCTTTACGTGCGCGGTGTCAGTGCGTTGTGCCGCATTAAACGTAGTCCGGGGTAAATTTCTGCTTTGAGCTGGAAGATTAAACGATTCCTCGAGGCAGAGAACATTCCTCCATCATTTTTTGTAATGGAATTATTGGAGGAATCGTTTCAGCGCTAGCAGCTACGTACCGTTGTTGTCCACGTAGGGCGTCTTCTTCCTAGCGTTGTCCATGGCGACGCCGTGAATCTCCACCCAGACCTGGGGATCCACAATGGAGCTGGGCTTGTCCCAGGGGGGGCGGGGCAGCTGCTGGGCCGAGATCACCTGGGGGGGAATGTTAGCTATTAGCTGTTAGCTGTTACCTGCTGTGCCGAGATCACCTCGGGGGGCAGGTATGTTAGTGGTAGTGTACCAGATCCCTGCTAGTTCTGTTAGTGGTAGTGTACCGGATCCCTGCTAGTTCTGTTCGTGGTAGTGTACCGAATCCCTGCTAGTTTTGTTAGTGGTAGTGTACCGGCCCCCTGCTAGTTTTGTTAGTGGTAGTGTACTGGATCCCTGCTAGTTCTGTTAGTGGTAGTGTACCGGATCCCTGCTAGTTTTGTTAGCGATGGTGTACCGGATCCCTGCTAGTTATGTTAGCGCTAGTGTACCGGATCCCTGCTAGTTCTGTTAGTGGTAGTGTACCGGATCCCTGCTAGTTTTGTTAGCGGTAGTGTACCGGATCCCTGCTAGTTCTGTTAGTGGTAGTGTACCGGATCCCTGCTAGTTCTGTTAGTGGTAGTGTACCGGATCCCTGCTAGTTCTGTTAGTGGTAGTGTACTGGATCCCTGCTAGTTTTGTTAGTGGTAGTGTACCGGATCCCTGCTAGTTTTGTTAGTGGTAATGTACCGGATCCCTGCAAGGACTGGATGTCCAGAAATTTCCTGCTTCTAAATTCAGATAAAACAGAGGTTATCATTCTTGGTCCAGAGCATCTTAGGAAGGGATTAGATGGTGTTGCGATGGCTTCCAGTGCAACTGTGAGAAATCTTGGTGTTATTTTCGATCAGGATTTGTCGTTTAAACCATATGTCAATCAGGTTTGTAAAATAGCCTTTTTCCACCTCCGTAATATTGCAAAGATTAGGAAAATCCTCTCGCAGAGTGATGCAGAAAAACTAGTTCATGCGTTTGTATCTTCTAGACTAGATTACTGTAATGTGTTGTTAGCAGGATGTCCAAGTAATTTGCTGAATAGGCTCCAGCTGATCCAAAATGCAGCAGCACGAGTACTGACAGGAATTAGCAGGAGAGACCACGTCTCTCCAGTGTTAGCGTCGCTCCATTGGTTACCCGTAAAATTCAGAATCCAATTTAAAATTTTATTACTTGCGTATAAAGCCCAAAACGGCTTAGCTCCGCATTATTTGCAAGACCTGATAGTGCCTTATGTTCCTGTCAGAGCTCTACGTTCTCAGAGTGCAGGTTTACTTGTAGTTCCTAGAGTATCTAAATGTAGATTTGGAGGGCGGGCGTTCTGCTATCAGGCGCCACTACTTTGGAACCAACTTCCAATCTGGGTTAAGGAGGCTGACACCACCTCCACCTTTAAAACTAAACTTAAAACATTTCTGTTTAGTAAAGCCTATAGTTAGTGTTTAGTAAACCTCTAGCTGGTGTTGGTAAATCTCTAGGTAGTGTAAACTTTAGTGTGTCAGAGTCGCTCCTGTGGTTTCTTGTGCTGGCCCCCCCTTCTCCTCCCTTTTCTCTCTTTTGTCCATGTTGCAGCATCCTTTGCCGGACACCGGAACCTGCAGGTGGTCGTGGGTGGCTTGTAGCTTGCATTACGGAGCACAAGTCTTTCCCCGACCCTGCACCCCAACCTGGGACTTGCTGATTGGGCCGGAGCTTCGGGAGCTGCGTGCTGGCCTGCGGTCCCCACCCCTGGTCATCCCGTTGCTGGCCCCCCCTTCTCCTCCCTTTTCTCTCTTTTGTCCTGCAGGTGGCCGTGGGTGGCTTGTAGCTTGCATTACGGAGCACAAGTCTTTTCCTGACCCTGCACCCCAACCTGGGACTTGCTGATTGGGCCGGAGCTTCGGGAGATGTGTGCTGGCCTGCGGTCCCCACCCCCGGTCATCCCGTTGCTGCTTCCACCTGCCTGCTGTGCTGTTGCCGTCCCTGACCCACCAGTCTGGCCCTCGGCAGGAGGGTCCCCCCTGATGAGCCTGGTCCTGCTCAAGGTTTCTTCCCTCCTAAAGGGGAGTTTTTCCTTGCCACTGTTTGGCTTAAGGTTTTTCTCCCACTAGGGGAGTTTTTACCTGCCATTGTTTATGTAATAACTGCTCGGGGGTCATGTTCTGGGTATGGGTCTCTGTAAAGCGTCTAGAGACAACTCTGTTGTATTAGACGCTATATAAATAAAATTGAATTAAAATTGAATTGAATAGTTTTGTTAGTGGTAGTGCACCGGATCCCTGCTAGTTCTGTTAGTGGTAGTGTACTGAATCCCTGCTAGTTTTGTTAGTGGTAGTGTACCGGTTCCCTGCTAGTTCTGTTAGCGGTAGTGTACCGGATCCCTGCTAGTTTTGTTAGGAGTAGTGTACCGGATCCCTGCTTGTTTTGTTAGTGGTAGTGTACCGGATCCCTGCTAGTTTTGTTAGCGGTAGTGTACCGGATCCCTGCTAGTTATGTTAGCGCTAGTGTACCGGATCCCTGCTAGTTCTGTTAGTGGTAGTGTACCGGATCCCTGCTAGTTTTGTTAGCGGTAGTGTACGGGATCCCTGCTAGTTCTGTTAGTGGTAGTGTACCGGATCCCTGCTAGTTCTGTTAGTGGTAGTGTACCGGATCCCTGCTAGTTTTGTTAGTGGTAGTGTACCGGATCCCTGCTAGTTTTGTTAGTGGTAGTGTACCGGATCCCTGCTAGTTCTGTTGGTGGTAGTGTACTGGATCCCTGCTAGTTTTGTTAGTGGTAGTGTACCGGATCCCTGCTACTTTTGTTAGTGGTAATGTACCGGATCCCTGCTAGTTTTGTTAGTGGTAGTGTACCGGATCCCTGCTAGTTTTGTTAGTGGTAGTGTACCGGATCCCTGCTAGTTCTGTTAGTGGTAGTGTACTGAATCCCTGCTAGTTTTGTTAGTGGTAGTGTACCGGTTCCCTGCTAGTTCTGTTAGCGGTAGTGTACCGGATCCCTGCTAGTTTTGTTAGGAGTAGTGTACCGGATCCCTGCTAGTTTTGTTAGTGGTAGTGTACCGGATCCCTGCTAGTTTTGTTAGTGGTAGTGTACCGGATCCCTGCTAGTTCTGTTAGTGGTAGTGTACTGAATCCCTGCTAGTTTTGTTAGTGGTAGTGTACCGGTTCCCTGCTAGTTCTGTTAGCGGTAGTGTACCGGATCCCTGCTAGTTTTGTTAGGAGTAGTGTACCGGATCCCTGCTAGTTTTGTTAGTGGTAGTGTACCGGATCCCTGCTAGTTCTGTTAGTGGTAGTGTACCGGATCCCTGCTAGTTTTGTTAGCGGTAGTGTACCGGATCCCTGCTAGTTTTGTTATTGGTAGTGTACCGGATCCCTGCTAGTTTTGTTAGCTGTAGTGTACCGGCCCCCTGCTAGTTCTGTTAGTAGTAGTGTACCGGATCCCTGCTAGTTTTGTTAGTGGTAGTGTACCGGATCCTTGCTAGTTTTGTTAGTGGTAATGTACCGGATCCCTGCTAGTTTTGTTAGGAGTAGTGTACCGGATCCCTGCTAGTTTTGTTAGTGGTAGTGTACCGGATCCCTGCTAGTTTTGTTAGTGGTAGTGTACCGGATCCCTGCTAGTTTTGTTAGTGGTAGTGTACCGGATCCCTGCTAGTTTTGTTAGTGGTAGTGTACCGGATCCCTGCTAGTTTTGTTAGTGGTAGTGTACCGGATCCCTGCTAGTTCTGTTAGTGGTAGTGTACCGGATCCCTGCTAGTTCTGTTAGTGGTAGTGTACCGGATCCCTGCTAGTTCTGTTAGTGGTAGTGTACCGGATCCCTGCTAGTTCTGTTAGTGGTAGTGTACTGGATCCCTGCTAGTTTTGTTAGCGGTAGTGTACCGGATCCCTGCTGGTTTTGTTAGTGGTAGTGTACCGGATCCCTGCTGGTTTTGTTAGTGGTAGTGTACCAGATCCCTGCTAGTTTTGTTAGCGGTAGTGTACCGGATCCCTGCTAGTTTTGTTAGTGGTAGTGTACCGGCCCCCTGCTGGTTTTGTTAGTGGTAGTGTACCGGATCCCTGCTAGCTCTGTTAGTGGTAGTGTACCGGATCCCTGCTAGTTCTGTTAGTGTACCGGCCCCCCCCCCCTCACTTACCCGGACTGTGAGCAGCACCGGGGCGTGGCCCGGCCCCCCCCCCACGTTCTCGGGGTTGAAGCGGGTCTCGGGCCCCCGCATGAAGGGTGGCTTTAGCACGTAGCCGCACCCGCCGTTCTGCAGGAACCGCCCCTGGTTCAGGTCCATCTGCTCCCCGGGAGTCTGGAAGTTCAGGGCCACTGAGGGGGAGGAGGTTTAGGGTTAGAGTCTGGGACCAGGGTTAGGGTCCAGGTCTGGGTCCCGGACCCGGACCCTGGTCCTGGTCCTGGTCCAGGACTGGACCAGGACCAGGACCAGGACACTCACCGATCTGGCAGCCGGCGTTCCACATGTCCACAGGGTTGTAGTTGGACGACTGCAGCCGCTGGCCCGACGGGTAGATCCGGCTCAGGTGGCTGCTGTTGTGGCGAACAAAGTTCATCCCTGAAAACGGAGAAGAGAGAGAGAACGGTGAGACGCACGAAAAAACGCACGTAAAACGCACGAAAAAACGCACGAAAAAACGCACGAAGAAATGCACGAAAAAACGCATGAACGCACAAAAAAACGCACAAACGCACGAAAAAACGCACGAAAAAACGCACGCACGAAAAAACGCTCGAACGCACGAAAAAACGCACAAAAAAACGCACGCACGCACAAAAAAAACGCTCGAACGCACGAAAAAACGCACGAACGCACGAAAAAACGCACGCAAAACGCACGGAAAAACGCACGGACGCACGAAAACATGGTCCTCCCTAAGGCCCAGCCCCTCCCCTAGCCCCGCCCCCTCCCCTAGCCCCTCCTACCTTGGTCCCGGACCAATCGTAGAGCTCGGCTCTCAGAGAACGAACACATGTCGGCCGCCGGTCTCCGAGCTGCTTCCTGGAAACTCTTGAAGGCGACGGAGCGGGTGTAGAAGACCAGGTCTGACAGGGCCGGACTCAGACCAGGGGGGCCCTGTGTGGGGGGGGAGAGACCAGTTAGAACCAGGACCAGGACCAGAACCAGGACCAGGACCAGAACCAGTTTTAATGTGCATTTTATTTCTGCAGGTTTTCTTTTATTTGTCTGCTAGAACACAATCTGTGTTCACACGTCAGGATCAAATGCTATGTATCGCTTTTATGCTGACAATACTATTATTTATTTTTATTTTCACCAATAAAGGTCAAGGACTCAAAACCGAGTCCGATGACACCACCATGACTCTTTATGTCAAACCATTCAAAAGTTCTGGCAGAAAGTAGGAACTATCAAATATGGACCAATCAGATGAAGGGGGGGTGCGCTTTTTGGCGTCTAGCGTCGCCACGGTAACACTTTTGACAGAGAAAAGTAATGCGTGTTGTCGCAGGATGGAGACGCACATTTTTATGTATAACACACCTGGGTGCACGTTACGGTTCGGGCTGAATTAACTGCCGAAGGAATGGCATAAATTGCGCCAAAATGACACAATTAATTCAAAATGGCCGACTTCCTGTTTGGTTTCGGCCATGGCTCCAAGAGACTTTTCTTTAAGTTGTGCCATGCTACAGGTGTGTACCGATTTTCGTGCATGTACGTCAAACCGTATTGTGGAGCTTGAGGAACAAAGTTTTCTAGGGGGCGCTGTTGAGCCATTTTGCCACGCCCATTAATGCAAACCATGAAATATCACATTTTTTGCATCAAAATGAGCATAGTTGAATATCTCAAAACCCGTAATAGCTAGCATGATGAGACTGAAATATGTTGTAGTACAACGCGTCCCGGGTTTGTCAATGTTGTAATGATGTCTGTACGATAAACCGTTGCCTAGCAACAAGCGTCCAAAATAAAATGGAATTTATTCTTTAATTGAAAGTTAAATATCGCAAAAACCGTAACAATTAGCATAATGAGGTTTTAGTGCCAATCGGGCCGAGTGTTTGTAAATCTGAACGATGTCTCTATGATAAAGTTCGGCCGAGCAA
Organism: Cololabis saira; assembly: GCF_033807715.1. Classification (NCBI taxonomy): domain Eukaryota; kingdom Metazoa; phylum Chordata; class Actinopteri; order Beloniformes; family Belonidae; genus Cololabis; species Cololabis saira. The sequence goes on along the minus strand of NC_084605.1, from coordinate 542,791 downwards.
TAAGCGTCCAAATTTTCACCTTTTTTTTTGCTTTTTGGCGTCTAGCGTCGCCACTTTTGACAGAGAAAAGTAAAGCGTGTCGTCGCAGGATGGAGACGCACATTTTGATGTATAACACACCTGGGTTCACGTTACGGTTCGGGCCGTATTAACGGCCGAAGAAATGGCATAAATTGCACCAAAATGACACAATTAATTCAAAATGGCCGACTTCCTGTTTGGTTTTGGCCATGGCTCCAAGAGACTTTTCTTTAAGTAGTGACATGATACAGCTGTGTACCGATTTTCGTGCATGTACGTCAAACCGTATTGTGGGGCTTGAGGTACAAAGTTTTCTAGGGGGCGCTGTTGAGCCATTAGGCCACGCCCATTTTTGACACTATTAACGTAATTTTTCGCCACATGGGACGTGCGTGCCAAGTTTCACAAAGTTATGCGGCTCAAAAACGCAATTGTTTTGGGAGAAAATAATAATAATTGTTCCGATTTCAATAGGGCTTGATACACGCCCTAACCAGAACCAGAACCTGGACCTGGACCTGGACCAGGACCAGGACCAGAACCAGGACCAGGACCAGAACCAGGACCTGGACCAGGACCAGAACCTGGACCAGGACCAGAACCAGGACCTGGACCAGGACCAGAACCTGGACCTGGACCAGGACCAGGACCAGGACCAGGACCAGAACCAGGACCTGGACCAGGACCAGAACCTGGACCAGGACCTGGACCAGGACCAGGACCAGGACCAGGACCTGGACCTGGACCAGAACCAGGACCTGGACCAGGACCAGAACCAGGACCTGGACCAGGACCAGAACCAGGACCTGGACCAGGACCTGGACCAGGTCCTGGTCCAGGTCCAGGACCAGAACTAGGACCTGGACCTGGACCAGACCCAGCCCCCCCCCCCACCTACCTCCTTGGGGGGCCTCCTCTCCCGTCCCTCCTCCTCATCAGAACTCAGGTCTTCAGAGCTGGACGGATGAAACTCCTCCGTCTTCTTCTTCCCCTTGATCAGGATCTTCCCCTTCAGGTCCTGGAGACAAATAAATATAATAAATACATAAACTAACTAAATATACACAAGATTAATCTCTATCAGGTCCTGGAGAGACAAATATAATAAATACATAAATAAACTAAATATACACAAGATAAACCTCCTTCAGGTCCTGACACCCCCAGAAACCGACATATAAAGATATAAAGACTTATATATAAAGCTCTTGTTCTGTTATAAATGAGAGTATGAGTCACTGACTGAAATCAACCCCACATTCCTCATGTTCGTCTCAGCAGCTTCACAGGAGAACTAGATCATCTGAACTTCCTCCATAAACCTGTTAAACTATTTAAAATATTTGAAACACTGCTGTTAAAAGGAGGAGGGATAAGAATATAAGTCTCCTCACGAAACGTCAGGGCCTAAAGCTCAAGAAACCGAGTCTAACAGCAAGTCAGGAGCCAATAATCATCAATAATCATCAATAATCATCAATAATCACCAATAATCATCAATAATAATCAATAATAATCAATAATCACCAATAACCATCAATAATAATCAATAATCATCAATAATAATCAAAAATAATCAATAATATTAATCAATAATCACCAATAATCATCAATAATCACCAATAATCATCAATAATAATCAATAATCACCAATGATCATCAATAATCATCAATAATCACCAATAATCATCAATAATAATCAATAATAATCAATAATCATCAATAATCACCAATAATCATCAATAATCACCAATAATCATCAATAATAATCAATAATCACCAATAATCATCAATAATCACCAATAATCACCAATAATAATCAATAATCACCAATAATCATCAATAATCACCAATAATCATCAATAATAATCAATAATCACCAATAATCATCAATAATCACCAATAATCACCAATAATAATCAATAATCACCAATAATAATCAATAATCATCAATAATCACCAATAATAATCAATAATCAACAATAATCATCAATAATCACCAATAATAATCAATAATCATCAATAATCACCAATAATCATCAATAATCACCAATAATCACCAATAATCATCGATAATCATCGATAATCATCAATAATCAGCAATAATAATCAATAATCAACAATAATCATCAATAATCACCAATAATAATCAATACTCACCAATAATCACCAATAATAATCAATAATCATCAATAATCACCAATAATCATCAATAATCACCAATAATCATCAATAATCACCAATAATCACCAATAATCATCAATAATCACCAATAATCATCAATAATCACCAATAATCACCAATAATCACCAATAATCACCAATAATCATCGATAATCACCAATAATCATCAATAATCATCAATAATCACCAATAATCATCAATAATCAACAATAATCATCAATAATCACCAACAATCACCAATAAAAATCAATAATCATCAATAATCAATAATCATCAATAATCACCAGTAATCATCAATAATCATCAATAATCACCAATAATAATAAATAATCAACAATAATCATCAATAATCACCAATAATAATCAATACTCACCAATAATAATCAGTAATCATCAATAATCAATAATCATCAATAATCACCAATAATCATCAATAATCATCAATAATAATCAATAATCACCAATAATAATCAATAATAATAATAATAATAATAATAATAATAATCAGTAATCATCAATAATCAATAATCATCAATAATCACCAATAATCATCAATAATCATCAATAATAATCAATAATCACCAATAATAATCAATAATAATCAATAATAATAATAATAATAATAATCAATAATCATCAATAATCTTCAATAATCATCAATAATCTTCAATATTCATCAATAATCATCAATAATGACCAATAATCAATAATCATCAATAATCATCAATAATCACCAATAATCATCAATAATCACCAATAATCATCAATAATCACCAATAATCAATAATCATCAATAATCATCAATAATCACCAATAATCAATAATAATCAATAATCATCAATAATCAACAATAATCATAAATAATGACCAATCATCAATAATCATCAATAATAATCAATAATCATCAATAATCACCAATAATAATCAATAATAATAATAATAATCAATAATCATCAATAATCTTCAATAATCATCAATAATCACCAATAATCACCAATAATCACCAATAATCATCAATAATCATCAATAATCAATAATAATCATCAATAATCATCAATAATCACCAATAATAATCAATAATAATAATAATAATAATAATGGAGGAAGGAGTTCCACAGGGTTCTGTATGAGGACCCTGCAGTTATCACCTGTGAGTACAGGTGAGTGTTACCTGTACCTGTATAGGTGAGTGTTACCTGTACAGGTGTGTCCAGGTGAGTTACCTGGGGAGAGGGCAGCCAGCGAGAGTCCTGCTCCTCCAAGTGAGTACAGGTGAGTGTTACCTGTACCTGTACAGGTGAGTGTTACCTGGGTCGTACAGGTGTGTCCAGGTGAGTTACCTGAGGAGAGGGCAGCCAGCGAGAGTCCTGCTCCTCCAGGTGAGTGTTACCTGTACCTGTACAGGTGAGTTACCTGTACCTGTGTGTACAGGTGTGTACAGGTGAGTTACCTGGGTCATACAGGTGAGTACAGGTGAGTGTTACCTGAGGAGAGGGCAGCCAGCGAGAGTCCTGCTCCTCCAGGTGAGTGTTACCTGTACCTGTATAGGTGAGTGTTACCTGTACAGGTGAGTACAGGTGAGTTACCTGAGGAGAGGGCAGCCAGCGAGAGTCCTGCTCCTCCAGCGGTTCCAGCAGCAGTTTCTCCCCCAGGACGGACCTCAGGTGTCGGGCCAGAACTTCCTGCTGCTGCAGCGAGCAATGGTTCTCCAGGGACAGGATCAGGGGGTAGGGAGAGGCCTGTGGAGAGGTCAGGGGTCAGAGGTCAGGACCAGGACCAGGACCACCCAGACCAGCAGAACCCTAACCCTGGAGAACCAGAACGTTTTTTGTGCGTGCGTACGTTTTTTCGTGCGTGCGTGCGTTTTTTCGTGCGTGCGTGGGTTTTTTTGTGCGTGCATTCTTTCGTGCGTTTTTTCGTGCGTGCATTTCTTCGTGCGTGCGTCAGTTTTTTTGTGCGTGCGTGAGTTTTTTTGTGCGTGCGTGCGTTCTTTCGTGCGTTCGTGCGTTTTTTCGTGCGTGCATTTTTCTCTGTTTTTTCTTCCTTTTTCCTTTCCTTATTAATATCAACATTTGGACTTTTTTTGGACATTTCGATGTTATCATGTTAGCATGTTAGCAGGGTTGGTTAGCGGTAAGCCGTTAGCTCACAGAGAAGGCATACTGGGTTAGTTAGCAGTTAGCGGTTAGCTCACCTTAAAGGCGTACTGGGTTAGTTAGCAGTTAGCCGTTACCTTGAAGGCGTACGTGTCTATCGTCTCCAGGACGTCCTTCAGGGGAACCTTGGACGTCAGCGTGTGTCCGTGGTAAATCACCGGTTCTCCTGCGTCTCCGTCCCAGCAGTCCAGCTCCACGCAGCGGCAGCCGCGGCTCAGAGCCCTGGGGGTCAGAGGTCAGGAGGTCAGGGGTCGTCCTGCTAACCTGCTAACTAACCCCACAACCCTTTTTTATCTGGATACACAATGGATTCCTACAAATATTGGAAACCGTTGTGTTTGGTGATTCTGTCTGTCGAGGACGTTGAAGATGCTTCATAATTGGATTTATGATAGCAGGATTTCTCCTGATCGGAGGAGGGGGATTCCTGGTCTACCGACAAACGCGTAAGTCGTCGACAGCTGTTCTGGCTCTTTCAGAGCTGCCGGACGTGGCTGAAGGATCAAGCAAGGTGATCAACACTCAGACTTTAACGCTGGGGGAGCAAAGCCGTAAGCTGGATGTGATTCTTGAACAGAATCTCAGGCTGTCGGCGTCTTTGAGCTCATTGGCAAGATGGAGAAAACCCTGGAGAAGCTGGGAGCTCGGCTTGGCGGGAATTGTTCACAAATTTGTCTGATTGGAGTCGCCATTGATGAACCAGAGACTAAAGGCAGACGGAAAATTACTGAGTCTATCTGTTTTCAATATAATTGTTGATTCTAGAATCTGACCTTGACAGGGCAGTTTGGCCGATCGCTCTGGTCACAATCTCCCTGGTGGAATGTAAACAAGGTGACTCTGCCCCCACTAGCCCTCCCCTCTCAGGAACATCTGTGGACCTGTTTCAGAACTGACCGAGCCGTCTGATAACATCAAGGACGTTGGCTGAGAGCAGCTCTGGGGCAAAGTTTCACAGACTTACCGCAACACACACTTACTGATAACACACCTCCCTCACGCCTTCCTCGGCCCCCCTTCTCAACGCAGTCTCCGGGTTTCGAGCGCCACGAAGCCGCGGCGATCACTTGGATGCACCGTGCCGGGTGCACTGTATGCACTGCATTATACTCAGTGTGAAGATGTGTTTTTTTCTCCCTTTTTTCTCAACTTTTTTCTCAAAATTTCAACTTTTTTCTCAACTTTTTTCTCAAAATTTCTACTTTTTTCTCGACATTTCAACTTTTTTCTCAACTTTTTTCTCAAACTTTCAACTTTTTTCTCGACATTTTTTTCGTGCGTGCGTTTTTTGTTTTTTTGTCCAGAACCAGGTCCTGGTCCAGGACTTACCGTATATAAGGCTCGGTGCTGCTAGCCCCCGTTAGCTGGTCCCCCTGGTGCCCCCTAACCCCGGTCCTAGTCCCGGTCCCCCTGGTCCCCCCAGAGACCTGGACCAGGACCAGGTCTTACCGTATGTACGGCTCGGTGCTGCTAGCCCCCGTTAGCTGGTCTCCGCTCAGGTACGTGTTGTGGGACGAGGAGACGTAATAGTCGGCTAGCGGTCGGCTCATGTCCTGGTGGACCCGGTTCTGGTCCGGGTCCAGGACCAGGTTCTCCTTGGACAGCATGTACATGGTGAAGCCGTTGGGCGTCATGAGCCGGTTCTGCTGGGCTGGAGACAAAAACAACAACATTTAGCTCAAAACAGGGAGGAACCTAGACTAGCCTAGCCTAGCCTAGTCATGAGCCGGTTCTGCTGGGCTGGAGACAAAAACACCAACATTTAGCTCAAAACAGGGAGGAACCTAGCCTAGCCTAGCCTAGCCTAGTCATGAGCCGGTTCTGCTGGGCTGGAGACAAAAACAGCAACATTTAGCTCAGAACAGGGAGGAACCTAGCCTAGCTAGCCTAGCCTAGCCTAGCACACTGGTTCTTTTTTTTTTTTTTTATTATTATTTATTGAACAGAATTTTTAAACAAGAAAAACACACTTTATACAAAACTACTAGTAGAGGAAATATAAGAAAAAAGAACATCCTGGAGGTTTTATGAACAAGAGAGATATAAACAAAAATAAGAGACAAGTAAAGTCAAAACAAAGGAACAGTAAGACATTTTAAATCAAATAGCGTCGACATTTCAGAAAGAGACTTAAAATAAAAGATACTTTGATATATCGGTTACTAATTTTTTTGCAGTTATTTGACTTAATATTTTTTAAAGAAACAAAAAAACTTTTGAAATCATTTATAAAAAAATGGAAAGAAGCTTCATTTTTCTCCACTTACAACAATGTATGTGATATTTATTTAGCCAGTAAGAGAATGACATTAACTAAGAAAGACACGATTTGTCAATAGTATCTATATAAAAAATAATGTTAACGATTTGTAAATTTGGAATGTCATTCATTTTTAAAGATAGACAATTTCTAATTTCTTGCCAAAACATTTTTGAGACACAATAAAAACATGTGATCAAGTGATTCTTCCGATTCATTGCAAAAAACACAGGGGTCAACTTCAAATTTAAATCTATGTCTCAAGAATTCAGCGGTTGGATACATTTGATTAATTACGACACTGGTTCTGCTGGAGACAAAGATGGACACAAATATGGCTGCCGTTACAACGTTGGCCGCTACAGCAGACACAAACGTTCTACCTGGAACCTAGCCTAGCCTAGCCTAGCCTAGTCATGAGCCGGTTCTGCTGGGCTGGAGACAAAATATGGAGACAAAGATTGTCGCCGTTAGAGCAGAACAGAGAGGAATGTTCTACCTGAAACCTAGCTAGCTAGTTAGGTTAGCTAACCTACCCCAGGGGTTTAGCTCGTAGCTTAGCACCAGGCTATGCTAGGCTAGGTGACCTACCCCAGGGGATTAGCTCGTAGCTGATGCTAGGCTAGGCTAGGCTAGGTGACCTACCCCAGGCGATTAGCTCGTAGCTTAGCACCAGGCTAGGCTAGGCTAGGTGACCTACCCCAGGGGTTTAGCTCGTAGCTGAGGCTAGGCTAGGCTAGGCTAGGTGACCTACCCCAGGGGTTTAGCTCGTAGCTGACGCTAGGCTAGGCTAGGTGACCTACCCCAGGGGTTTAGTTCGTAGCTGAGCACCAGGCTAGGCTAGGCTAGGTGACCTACCGCAGGGGTTTAGCTCGTAGCTGAGCACCAGGCTAGGCTAGGCTAGGTGACCTACCCCAGGGGTTTAGCTCGTAGCTTAGCACCAGGCTAGGCTAGGCTAGGTGACCTACCCCAGGGGTTTAGCTCGTAGCTTAGCACCAGGCTAGGCTAGGCTAGGTGACCTACCCCAGGGGTTTAGCTCGTAGCTTAGCACCAGGCTCTCGGCGTGCGTCCCCGACGCGTCCTCGTCCTGGTCCAACAGGAAGTCCCGCAGGTCCAGCGTGGACAGGACGCAGCCGTTAGCCGAGTAGCGCAGGAAGATGCTATCCAGCTCCGGTCGCCGTAGCAACTCCCGGCAGAAAACCTCGATCTCCTCGTGGTCCAGGCGGCCGTCGCAGGAGCGGTCGCACTTCTGCAAATAAAATAATAAAAATATAAAATAATAGTTTAGAGCCGTCGCAAGAGCAGTCACACTTCTATAAAATAATATAATAAAAATATAAAATAATAGTTTAGAGCTGTCGCAAGAGCGGTCGCACTTCTGGAAATAACATCAAATAATACAAAATAAATAACATAAAATAATAGTTTAGAGGAGGAAGAGTTTCTTTTCATTATGCACTTTGAGAAAAAAGTCAAAATGTTAAGAAAAAAGTCAAAAATGTTGAGAAAAAAGTCGAAATGTTGAGATTAATTTTAGAAATTAACCTAAATTTAACCTTCTATAAATACAATAAAATAATAGTTTAGAGGAAAATAAAATAATAGTTTAGAGGAGGAAGATTTCTTTTTCATTATGCATTGCGAGAAAAAAGTTGAAATGTCGAGAAAAAAGGCGAAATTTTGAGATTAATGTTGAAGTAATCTCGACATTTGGACTTAATCTCGAAATTTCAACTTTATTCTCGACATTTCAACTTTTTTCTTGACATTTCAAAGTGCACAATGAAAGCAAATCTTCCCCTCTCAAATATGTTTTTATTTTTACTGGCCCTGATTCTCTTCCGTAAACTTCTGAGTCACAGATCAGGTTTATCATCTTTTCCTGCTGGTTCATCTACACCCGTTTCTATTTCAGACCTGCAACCGCTAAGAAACGGGACGATAAAGCTTCTAACATTTCACGAACATCGTTCCGAGAGATTCAATATGTGCACATTCTGTGAAAATGAAATTGAAACTACGGACCATACTTTCTTCTCTTGTGATAAAATACAAACATTCTGGAATAACCTTCACAAATTTATTAAACGGAAAATTGCATCGTTCCCATCCTCTATTTCTAGAGATAATGTAACTTTTGGTATGATCTTGAAAAACAAAAATGATGAACTCTGTTGCAATGTAATCCTCTGCTTGGCCAAATTTTTTATCCACAAGAATAGGAAACTAAAATCATCCCCCAAATTTTGTGTATTTATGAACGAATTTAAAATGTATTTGAAATCTCTAAAACGTATAACAACAATTAAGGCACGAAATTTATATGATCTCTTAAAGAATTTTCCCTACTGAATTGAATAAAATCAGTCTGAATTCCCCCTTATAAATGCTGCTTTTTTTCCTTACTAGTTTTATTACTTTATTAATTTAATTACTTATTTATATAAGTTCCTTTTATTTCATATGTCTGTTTATTATTTATTTTATTCAGTCTGTTGCACTTTATGTTAAAGCATTTTAAAATATGTCACATTAGGGTCAGTTTTATGTTCCCTTGTTACTCTTTCTGGATTTCTAATGCTGATTTATTCGTCATGCTCAATTCACTCAGCTGTTGTAGTCTTTTCTATCAATAACGTCATGCCATTATGTACCACATTTGTTTAATTGTTGTTTATTATTACTGTGGTAATGGGACATGTACATTACTACCTGCCTTGGGAACACCTGAATGTGTTTCACTAATTGTAACGTCTGACCTTTCAATAAAGTTTCTATTAAAAAAAAAAAAAAAAAAAAAAAAAGACAGAGAGACAATCTATTTTCAGCAGATAAGTTTCCATCAGGCGTTTCCATCCAGAGTTAAAGGACAGACGGTATTTTAAACTCCCTAGGACGATGGATCTAAACACTTCTGTGCCGATCTGCCATCCCATAATTCTGTCCCGCGGCCGAGACTCGTGTTTATCAGAACTTCATAACAACCAGATTTATTGTTTATCCTGGACTCTGGTCGTCATAGCAACCAGATGTATTGTTTCTCTGGTCTGGCGCTCCAGGCTCCAGCTTCTGTTCCACAGGATGGTTTCTACAACAAGCTAGCTAGCTAGCTAACACCACGGAGCTCCGTCACCGTGGCAACGGAGCAGAAGGGACCCATGTGTCTTTTCCTGTTTTATTTTGAAAGTCTGTGTCCTTGGTTTTCCCTCGTTCCTGTCTGATTGTTCCACCTGTGTCTCTCTGGTCCTGTGTCTCGTCCTCCCTACTGGTCCGTTCTGTTTCCACCATCACGTTTCTGCTTTCTTGTTTCTGGTTTTGTCAAATTCTGGCTCCAGTTTTTGTTTTGGATTCTTTTAGTTAATGAATCACTTGTGTTTTGGACCTCAGGCATCCTGGGTCTGGGTCCAGAACTGGGTCCAGGTCCAGAACGGCCCAGCAGGAAGGAAGGCCCCGGCCCCGGCCCCCCTGAACTGTCCCTGCCCTGGGAGATCACACGTTCAGCTTAGACTCCACCCCTTCATACGGAGTTGGACTCGTTAACTGGTTCTTTCCTTTTTGATAGCTAGCATGAGCTAACACCCGATAATATCAGGCACCTGTGCAACCGGGCCGGTTTGAAACGGAAACACCTGGATGTTAAAGGTGAAACCAGAGCTAGCTCGTTACAACCCTGCTACCCTGCTAACCAGCCCTGCTACCCTGCTAACCAGCCCTGCTAACCTGCTAACCAGCCCTGCTAACATGCTAACCAGCCCTGCTACCCTGCTAACCAGCCCTGCTACCCTGCTACCCTGCTAACCAGCCCTGCTAACATGCTAACCAGCCCTGCTAACCAGCCCTGCTAACCAGCCCTGCTAACCTGCTAACCAGCCCTGCTAACATGCTAACCAGCCCTGCTAACCTGCTAACCAGCCCAGCTACCTGCTAACCAGCCCTGCTAACATGCTAACCAGCCCTGCTACCCTGCTAACCAGCCCTGCTAACCTGCTAACCAGCCCTGCTAACATGCTAACCAGCCCTGCTACCCTGCTAACCAGCTAGCTCGGGCTCAAGTCGGCATAAACAAACGGCTCGCCGGGTTTTTATCGTCCCACCGTTGAGCTCCTAAAGTCAGATATTGATTATTGTTTCCTGGAAGAGGCTGCGGGCGTATTGATCACTCATTGATTATTATTGTTACCTGGAAGAGGCTGCGGGCGTATTGATCACTCATATTGATTATTACTGTTACCTGGAAGAGGCTGCGGGCGTATTGATCACTCATATTGATTATTATTGTTACCTGGAAGAGGCTGCGGGCGTATTGATCACTCATTGATTATTACTGTTACCTGGAAGAGGCTGCGGGCGTATTGATCACTTGTTACCTGGAAGAGGCTGCGGGCGTATTGATCGCTCACGTCCACGTTGATCATCTGCAGCAGCGTCTGAACTTCCTCGTAGCTCATCTTGTCGTCGTGGTTCTGGTCGGCCCGGCTCAGGTAGGCCTGGATCCAGCTAGCATAGCGGCTAAGGAAACAGAACTGGACAATGGATGGGACCAGAGCTAATGGTACCAGTGCTAGAACTAGTACTAATACTGGTACTAGTACTAGATACTAGTTAGTGCCACGGGTACATCTATTGTTACCCTGCGTGTTTTTTATTTTTCATTTTCCGGCCAAATTTCAGTTCGCTACTCCTCCTACAGATTTCGGAGGACCCAGGCAAATCATATATCAACACGTGCGGCTCGATCGGGAATAGTGTGCTATGACTTTTGGTGTTGAAATTCCCATTTTTCCCAAAGTTATTCCAAAAAAACGGCCAAAAAACCCATTGAAAGTGGATGGGAAAAAACAAAATTCACCTTTTTTCTGAGTCACCTAGCTTTCTCATACCTGCATGTATAAATGTCATTCAAACTTCAAAACGGAGGAAAGCTTCTCTTCTCTCCAAAACACCAAACAGTTTTTTCCTAAGATGTAAACTTTTCAAAATATGAGCACTCAAGCGAGGACTGGAAATCACTTTTTCGTCAAATCTAGAGTGCGGGTGTCGGTTGCTAGAGAGCGAGAAACAGTAAAAATAACCTGAATTTTTATTTGTAACTCGAGCTCACGGCCAAACTGTAAAAAGGAAACCAATAATTTTTGGCCAGAATGTAGACATAGGTGTTGGGATTCATAAAATGTGACTTTGGCGGGGTATGCACAAAATTTAAACGGGGGAGGGTAAAGCGGCGCCAATACCTGTCTCAGTCCCCATTGGCTGTAATGTAATCAAACGTTTTCTTCAAAAGAATCTCACTCTGTCTTCGCACTGAGCTTACTCACTCATTTTAAGGAATATCTGAATAAAATTAAGATTATCAGAATCTGCCGGGTTCTGTGTCTCTCACAATGTTTTAGTTTTTCTGCTACGAGCTACAGTTTGATCACAAATCGGAGTTATTTGAGACCTTGTCAGAATCCAAAATCTGGGTTTTTCTCACAGCCAAACCGGAAGGTTCTTGTTGCCGGGGCAACCAGAGCTCAGCTGCTGACTCATTCAGCCAGAACTGGTCACATGACTCAGTCACTAAAGCCTCAAAAATGGAGACTGAAAAATGCAGCAATGTACACAAATGGGAAGCAGCCCCCCCCCCCCCCCCCCCCCCCGGCACTCTTGAAAATTCTGCGAGGAAATTATTCTAGTTTTTAGGTTGGAATTCAGACGACGTCTATTTTCATCTGTTACCTGTTTCCTGTTAGCCCCCCCGTTAGCCCCATTAGCCTCTGAAGGATACTGGTCCAGCTTCTCCGTCTGCGTCATGTTGCTGACCCGGTCCTGCAGGGTCCGGATCCCGCGGGTCCAGGTCTGGGCCTCGTCCTGGTTCTGCAGGACCAGGTCCAGGGACTTCCGGGCCCCCTTGAAGACCACGGTGAGGCAGCGGTTCTCCGGAACCGAACCCGACATCTTCCGGAACGTCTCCGACTGGCAGCCCTCGCGCACGCACTGGACCTCGGTGACCGAGACTGGAACAGAACCAGAACCAGAACAGGGTCAGAACCAGAACCACCAAATTTTGCATGAACATTTCCTAGTACCTACATATGCAGAAAAGCCTGTTAGCCGCCTGAAAATCCAAGATGGCGGCCATTTTTCAAGATGGCGGTCTTATGAAACTAAAACAAGGTTGTCGGTGTAGAACTTGAATTGCTGAACATATTTTAATCTGTATCGTGTGTTTTGGCAAAACAAATTCTATGATGTCAATACAAATTAAATATGGCTTCCAGTTTTCAAGATGGTGCGCCAATTTTGACTAATATTATCTGTTTTCTGTTGCAAATCGATCAGAAATGAAGTTTCTAAATTTTAACCGGATTAAAATCTAAAAAAAAACACATTTATAAAAATTGTTTATGATGATCGCCGATCTACAAGCTCATAATGCTTAATAAATAAAATATAATATAATAAAATACGTTGTGAGGTCAAAAAACACATAAAAACGGCTTTTGTGGCGGCCATTTTGGAAAACGGCAGCCATATTGTTTTTTTTGCGTGGCTAACAGGCTTTTTTGAAAAAGTAGAACTAGAACAAACTTTGTGCAAAATTTGGCGCTTGTTCCACAGAGTTAATGATGGTTTCACTAATGTGCATGGCTACCAAAGTTAGTCCAAAAAAACCCATTCAAAGTGGGAGGAGGTAAAAAAAAATGTTCTGAGTCACCTAACTTTCTCATACCTGCACGTAGAAATGTGATTAAAACTTCAAAACGGAGGAAAACTTCTCTTCTCTCCAAAACTCCAAACCGTTTTTTACTAAGATGTACACTTTTCAAAATATGAGCACTCAAGCGAGGACTGGAAATCACTTTTTTGTCAAATCTAGAGTGCGGGTGTCTGTTTCTAGAGTGGGAGAAGCCGTAAAAAAATAACCTGGATTTTTATTTGTAACTCGAGCTCACGGCCAAACCGTAAAGAGGAGACCAATAGTTTTTGGTCAGAATGTAGACATAGGTGTTGGGATTCATAAAATGCGACTTTGACAGGCGGGGTATGCACAAAATTTAAACGTTGACCAAAACCAGACGAAATGTTTAATATTTGACAAAAACTAGACTAAAATGGACAATTCTGACTAAAATAAGACTAAAATGCTCAGACTTTTAGTCGACTGAAACTTGACACGACTAAAAGGAGAATAAACGTGACTAAAACAAATAAAAACTAAAATGACAGCTGGAACCAAAGACTAAAACTGAAACTGAAACTGAAACAGGCTGATAAAAACATCACTACATGAGGCAAGGCAAGGCAAGGCAAATTTATTTATATAGCACAATTCAACACAAGGTAATTCAAAGTGCCTTACATTGACATTAAAAGCGGCAAGACATATTAACAAATAGGTAAGAATAAGAAAAGAAGTAAAATAATAAAAAGCACAAGCTGTTAAAAAAAAAAGGGCAGTAGAATACAGCAGGTTTAATTTAAGAGTACACTTCAGTAAACAGTAATGTACATGAGGATAAAAGGTTCCTCCTGATTTAGTCCTGACTCAATAGAAATGTCATCAAATCAAATCAAACATCCGTACGAAGATGCTCGGTGATTATCCGAGGAAAAGCTTAATGTCTGTACATGAGGAGTGGAACTTATTCATCTTTCTGGTAAATTAAAAACTGTGAAAATTAGGTGTTTTTTGCAGCTTCACACTGTGTATAAATACACATATCTATACACAGTGTATTTATACACAGTGTGAAGATTCCTTTTTTCCTCCTCCATCAGTGTCGTCCTCATTTGTAAAAGTTAGCGCGTTATAACATCTATGTTTCCGACGGTGTTAACTGAAGTCAAATTCTGTTGGATTTACTCAAACGTTAAATTAAAGTCTGATTCTGATTCTGTGTAGGATTTTCTGCAGCGTCATGTTCCCTGATGTTTTCTGGCCGTCGACCAAACTATTAAATTAGAACCTGGTTTATTAATATTATTTATTATCCCTGAAGGAGTAATTAAATAAAGAGCAGCTTTTACTGTAAGTGAAACTAAAGAAAAACCAGCAGGATTCTGGTTCCCCAGAGAATCTCACATGTTAGTAACTCTGGATAAAAGCTGCTGCTAAATTACAGTAGTAGAACATACTGTCATTTAGCAGTAGCTTTTATTTAAAGCCTCTTACATCTGCAGGTTTTCCTCCCAGACAGTAAAGGAGGCTCCCGTTTCTAATTATGAGTTTAAATGGATCAAAACCACAGAAGAAGACTGGACCTCCCAGAGCCGCGACCACAGGACAGCTGGGGGGCGTGGCCTGCAGTCTGGGGGCGTGGTCTGGACTCTAGGGGGCGTGGCCTGTGATTCAGATTACTGCATCAATTCCGCATCAGATACAGTTATGGAAAACCTACAACAATCTCGTCGACTTTATTCAATCATTTTAAACAGAATTTCAGGAGACATTTCATTGATCAGATTACATAATGATATTTCTACATTTGTTATGTCAAAAAAAATCTACAACAGAGTGACTGTAGTGATATAAGTAAAATGATGACGGTTCTGGTCCTGAACCACCAGAATAATCTGGATCAAACCTGCTATTTTATTTTCAAAGTTTTGTTCCTGTTTCCAGTTTCATTTTCTTTGCCGTGTAAAGATTGTTTTCAGTTCAACAGTGATTTTAATACAAGACAGACTAAACATTTAAATCTCCCAAAGTTCCTACTGGTTTGTGTCAGTTCTGCATCAGATACAGTTATGTAACACTTATTATTTCTAGATTAGTTATTTTTTCTTTAATCATGTAGATTCATGTATTCTATTAACGCTGCTGTTTATTTGCTTTGTCTTTGTTTTTAGACTGCAATCATGTATTCTGCGTATTTTAAATCTTTGTACAATCTTTTGCTGTATTTTACAGGTAGAGCCTCGTATTTCAGTATTATTCCCACTCTCTCTTTACATTTGGATGTTACTGGTTCTGTGTTTATACTGTGCTGAATAAATAAATCTAAAGTCTAATCCTGCTCCTGCAGCTGAACCGGGTCCTAATTACAGGGAACCAGACCACAGCGCCAGCAGGGGGGGCCCCGGGGGGGCCGGTGCCCCTGGTGCCCTGTAATCTGGAGTGTGAGTGGCAGCACGGGGAGCCCTGGGCCCCCCCGGTCCCCCCTGAGCCCAGCACTGCCCTGTAATCTGAATGCTGGAGTGGCAGCAGGGGGAGCCCTGGGCCCCCCTGACCCCCCCTGAGCCCAGCACTGCCCTGTAATCTGAATGCTGGAGTGGCAGCACGGGGAGCCCTGGGCCCCCCTGACCCCCCCTGAGCCCAGCGCTGCCCTGTAATCTGAATGCTGGAGTGGCAGCAGGCTGAAGGTCCCGGTGATGGAAATAGATCAGGTCTGTAATCAGGACCAGGGGAGGGCGACTCCCACGCAGAGCTGCGATTAAGCTCCAGAAATAGACCCGCTAGTCCGGGTTCCACCCCGGACCCGGACCCGGAGCTGGAGCCATCACAAACACGGGGCTGAAGGAGCTGCTGCATCGTCTCTCTGCCCTGCAGGAGAATCTGCAGCAGCTCAGGGTTCCAGAACTGGTTCTAGTCCTGGTTCCAGTCCTGTTCATCCTCTCATGAACCTCCAGAAATGAAGCTTAAACCAACATTTATACCAACAAAACCTGCTGTAATTCATCACACATCACTATCTTTTTAGGTTAATCTCTCAAATCTCTTTAGCTGCTCAAAACTAACAAAGATTAAGCACCTTTCAGGATTTTAACTCTTTAAACGCTGGTTTTATGATGGTTTGATGCTGGTTTCATAAAATTAGAATATTGTGATAAAGTCCTTTATTTTCTGTAATGTAAAAACATCATACATTCTGGATTCATTACAAATCAACTGAAATATTTCAAGCCTTTTATTATCTTAATATTGCTGATCATGGTTTACAGTTTAAGAAAACTCAAATATTCTATCTCAAAAAATTAGAATATTCTATAATCTTAATCTTAAACTGTAAGCCATAATCAGCAATATTAAAATTAGGGATGCCCCGATACCGATACTGCTCTCATATACTCGTACTCGCAACAACATTATCCATTACCACAGCTCTGCTGCTCCTTGGTCCCCCTGGTCCCCCCGGTCCCCCTGATCCCCCCAGGAACCCCTCCAGGTCCCCGGTCCCCCCAGTCCCCCCGGTCCCTCCAGGTCCCCGGTCCCCCCAGGAACTCACAGCTCTGCTGCCCCAGGTCCCCAGGAACCCCCTGGTCCCCCTGGTCCCCCCGGTCCCCCCTGGTCCCCCCAGGTCCCCGGTCCCCCCAGAACTCACAGCTCTGCTGCTCCTTGGCCCGGCTGGAGGTTTTGTTGGACTGACACCAGACCGTCACTCCGTCGTCCAGAAGCTTCAGGAACCGCTGCTTCTGCCAGCGCGGAGACCGGACCTGCAGGAGAACCGGAGAACCGGTTAGTCCGGACTACTGCACCTACAGGTGCACCTGCACCACAACCTGCACTTGAACCTGCACCTACACCCGGACCTGCAGGAGAGACCGGTTAGTCCAGACTACTGATACAGGTGCACCTGCACCACAACCTACACCTGAACCTGAACCACAACCTGCACCTACACCCGGACCTGCAGGAGAACCGGAGAACCGGTTAGTCCAGACTACCGCACCTACACCTGAACCTGAACCTGCAGGAGAGACCGGTTAGTCCGGACTACCGATACAGCTACAGCTACAGGTGCAGCTACAGCTACAGGTGCAGCTACAGGTGCAGCTACAGCTACAGGTGCAGCTACAGGTGCAGCTACAGGTGCAGCTACAGCTACAGGTGCAGCTACAGGTGCAGCTACAGGTGCAGCTACAGGTGCAGCTACAGGTGCAGCTACAGGTGCAGCTACAGGTGCAGCTACAGCTACAGCTACAGCTACAGGTGCAGCTACAGGTGCAGCTACAGGTGCAGCTACAGCTACAGGTGCAGCTACAGGTGCAGCTACAGGTGCAGCTACAGGTGCAGCTACAGGTGCAGCTACAGCTACAGGTGCAGCTACAGCTACAGGTGCAGCTACAGGTGCAGCTACAGCTACAGCTACAGGTGCAGCTACAGGTGCAGCTACAGCTACAGGTGCAGCTACAGGTGCAGCTACAGGTGCAGCTACAGGTGCAGCTACAGGTGCAGCTACAGGTGCAGCTACAGCTACAGGTGCAGCTACAGGTGCAGCTACAGCTACAGGTGCAGCTACAGGTACAGGTGCAGCTACAGGTGCAGCTACAGGTGCAGCTACAGGTGCAGCTACAGGTGCAGCTACAGGTGCAGCTACAGGTGCAGCTACAGCTACAGGTGCAGCTACAGGTGCAGCTACAGGTGTTTCCAGGTGTTTTTATTCTCGTACCTTCATCATACTGGATCCCTGCATCATCCGCTGGACGTCCTCGTCCTCCTGGACTCCTGCAGAGAGACACACTGTCAGGAGGGGAGGGGGTCATGGACATCTGGTCCTGGACCTGGTCCTGGTCCAGGACCAGGTCCAGGACCAGGTCCTGGTCCTGGTCCTGGTCCTGGTCCAGGACCTGGACCTGGTCCAGGACCAGGACCAGGACCAGGACCAGGACCAGGACCAGGACCAGGACCAGGACCAGGACAGGGGGGTCATGGACATCTGGACCTGGTCCTGGTCCTGGACCAGGACCAGGACCAGGACCAGGACCAGGACCAGGACCAGGACCAGGACCAGGACCAGGACCAGGACCAGGACCAGGACAGGGGGGTCATGGACATCTGGACCTGGTCCTGGTCCTGGTCCTGGTCCTGGACCAGGACCAGGACCAGGACCAGGACCAGGACCAGGACCAGGACCAGGACCAGGACCAGGACCAGGACCAGGACCAGGACAGGGGGGTCATGGACATCTGGACCTGGTCCTGGTCCTGGACCAGGACCAG
>NC_084605.1:498749-523749 GCF_033807715.1 Cololabis saira | reverse complement strand
ACAAATAAATAAACAAAGGAATAAATAAATAAACAACCTGGAGTTAGAACCTCTGACCTCTGACCTGGACTAACGCCCTGGTTCAGAGGGTCAGATCCAGGGTCAGATCCAGACTCACCTTTTCCAGCTGCGTTTCCATTTTCTTCATCCTGAGGAAGAAGAAGAAAGAAGAGAGAGTTGTTAGATTGGACCAGTGGGGGAATCTGACCACCGGGGGGCGTGCGGTTCACGTTCTAACCCTAAATATCTAACACCAGAACTGACTAAAATATCTAACTAGAACTGACTAAAATATCTAACACCAGAACTGACTAAAATATCTAACATCAGAACTGACTAAAATATCTAACACTAGAACTGAATAAATATCTAACACTAGAACTGACTAAAATATCTAACACCAGAACTGACTAAAATATCTAACTAGAACTGACTAAAATATCTAACTGACTAAAATATCTAACACTAGAACTGACTAAAATATCTAACACTAGAACTGACTAAAATATCTAACACCAGAACTGACTAAAATATCTAACACCAGAACTGACTAAAATATCTAACATCAGAACTGACTAAAATATCTAACACTAGAACTGAATAAATATCTAACACTAGAACTGACTAAAATATCTAACACTAGAACTGAATAAATATCTAACACCAGAACTGACTAAAATATCTAACACCAGAACTGACTAAAATATCTAACTAGAACTGACTAAAATATCTAACACTAGAACTGACTAAAATATCTAACTAGAACTGACTAAAATATCTAACACTAGAACTGACTAAAATATCTAACTAGAACTGACTAAAATATCTAACTAGAACTGACTAAAATATCTAACTAGAACTGACTAAAATATCTAACTAGAACTGACTAAAATATCTAACTAGAACTGACTAAAATATCTAACACCAGAACTGACTAAAATATCTAACACCAGAACTGACTAAAATATCTAACTAGAACTGACTAAAATATCTAACTAGAACTGACTAAAATATCTAACACTAGAACTGACTAAAATATCTAACTAGAACTGACTAAAATATCTAACACTAGAACTGACTAAAATATCTAACACTAGAACTGACTAAAATATCTAACACTAGAACTGACTAAAATATCTAACACTAGAACTGACTAAAATATCTAACTAGAACTGACTAAAATATCTAACACCAGAACTGACTAAAATATCTAACACTAGAACTGACTAAAATATCTAACTAGAACTGACTAAAATATCTAACTAGAACTGACTAAAATATCTAACACTAGAACTGACTAAAATATCTAACACTAGAACTGACTAAAATATCTAACACCAGAACTGACTAAAATATCTAACACTAGAACTGACTAAAATATCTAACTAGAACTGACTAAAATATCTAACTAGAACTGACTAAAATATCTAACTAGAACTGACTAAAATATCTAACACCAGAACTGACTAAAATATCTAACACTAGAACTGACTAAAATATCTAACACCAGAACTGACTAAAATATCTAACCAGAACTGACTAAAATATCTAACTAGAACTGACTAAAATATCTAACACTAGAACTGACTAAAATATCTAACACCAGAACTGACTAAAATATCTAACACTAGAACTGACTAAAATATCTAACCAGAACTGACTAAAATATCTAACACCAGAACTGACTAAAATATCTAACACTAGAACTGACTAAAATATCTAACTAGAACTGACTAAAATATCTAACTAGAACTGACTAAAATATCTAACACTAGAACTGACTAAAATATCTAACTAGAACTGACTAAAATATCTAACTAGAACTGACTAAAATATCTAACTAGAACTGACTAAAATATCTAACACTAGAACTGACTAAAATATCTAACACTAGAACTGACTAAAATATCTAACACTAGAACTGACTAAAATATCTAACTAGAACTGACTAAAATATCTAACACTAGAACTGACTAAAATATCTAACTAGAACTGACTAAAATATCTAACACCAGAACTGACTAAAATATCTAACTAGAACTGACTAAAATATCTAACACTAGAACTGACTAAAATATCTAACTAGAACTGACTAAAATATCTAACTAGAACTGACTAAAATATCTAACATCAGAACTGACTAAAATATCTAACTAGAACTGACTAAAATATCTAACTAGAACTGACTAAAATATCTAACACTAGAACTGACTAAAATATCTAACTAGAACTGACTAAAATATCTAACTAGAACTGACTAAAATATCTAACACTAGAACTGACTAAAATATCTAACTAGAACTGACTAAAATATCTAACACTAGAACTGACTAAAATATCTAACTAGAACTGACTAAAATATCTAACACTAGAACTGACTAAAATATCTAACACTAGAACTGACTAAAATATCTAACTAGAACTGACTAAAATATCTAACTAGAACTGACTAAAATATCTAACACTAGAACTGACTAAAATATCTAACACTAGAACTGACTAAAATATCTAACACTAGAACTGACTAAAATATCTAACTAGAACTGACTAAAATATCTAACTAGAACTGACTAAAATATCTAACACCAGAACTGACTAAAATATCTAACTAGAACTGACTAAAATATCTAACTAGAACTGACTAAAATATCTAACACTAGATCTGACTAAAATATCTAACACTAGAACTGACTAAAATATCTAACACTAGAACTGACTAAAATATCTAACTAGAACTGACTAAAATATCTAACTAGAACTGACTAAAATATCTAACACTAGAACTGACTAAAATATCTAACACTAGAACTGACTAAAATATCTAACACTAGAACTGACTAAAATATCTAACTAGAACTGACTAAAATATCTAACACTAGAACTGACTAAAATATCTAACACTAGAACTGACTAAAATATCTAACACTAGAACTGACTAAAATATCTAACACTAGAACTGACTAAAATATCTAACCAGAACTGACTAAAATATCTAACACTAGAACTGACTAAAATATCTAACTAGAACTGACTAAAATATCTAACACTAGAACTGACTAAAATATCTAACACTAGAACTGACTAAAATATCTAACCAGAACTGACTAAAATATCTAACACTAGAACTGACTAAAATATCTAACACTAGAACTGACTAAAATATCTAACACTAGAACTGACTAAAATATCTAACACTAGAACTGACTAAAATATCTAACCAGAACTGACTAAAATATCTAACACTAGAACTGACTAAAATATCTAACTAGAACTGACTAAAATATCTAACACTAGAACTGACTAAAATATCTAACACTAGAACTGACTAAAATATCTAACTAGAACTGACTAAAATATCTAACTAGAACTGACTAAAATATCTAACACCAGAACTGACTAAAATATCTAACACTAGAACTGACTAAAATATCTAACTAGAACTGACTAAAATATCTAACACCAGAACTGACTAAAATATCTAACACTAGAACTGACTAAAATATCTAACTAGAACTGACTAAAATATCTAACTAGAACTGACTAAAATATCTAACACTAGAACTGACTAAAATATCTAACTAGAACTGACTAAAATATCTAACACCAGAACTGACTAAAATATCTAACACTAGAACTGACTAAAATATCTAACTAGAACTGACTAAAATATCTAACACTAGAACTGACTAAAATATCTAACTAGAACTGACTAAAATATCTAACTAGAACTGACTAAAATATCTAACTAGAACTGACTAAAATATCTAACACTAGAACTGACTAAAATATCTAACACTAGAACTGACTAAAATATCTAACACTAGAACTGACTAAAATATCTAACACTAGAACTGACTAAAATATCTAACTAGAACTGACTAAAATATCTAACACTAGAACTGACTAAAATATCTAACACTAGAACTGACTAAAATATCTAACACCAGAACTGACTAAAATATCTAACTAGAACTGACTAAAATATCTAACACTAGAACTGACTAAAATATCTAACACTAGAACTGACTAAAATATCTAACACTAGAACTGACTAAAATATCTAACTAGAACTGACTAAAATATCTAACTAGAACTGACTAAAATATCTAACACTAGAACTGACTAAAATATCTAACACTAGAACTGACTAAAATATCTAACACCAGAACTGACTAAAATATCTAACTAGAACTGACTAAAATATCTAACACTAGAACTGACTAAAATATCTAACTAGAACTGACTAAAATATCTAACACTAGAACTGACTAAAATATCTAACACTAGAACTGACTAAAATATCTAACTAGAACTGACTAAAATATCTAACACCAGAACTGACTAAAATATCTAACTAGAACTGACTAAAATATCTAACTAGAACTGACTAAAATATCTAACACCAGAACTGACTAAAATATCTAACTAGAACTGACTAAAATATCTAACACTAGAACTGACTAAAATATCTAACTAGAACTGACTAAAATATCTAACTAGAACTGACTAAAATATCTAACACTAGAACTGACTAAAATATCTAACACTAGAACTGACTAAAATATCTAACTAGAACTGACTAAAATATCTAACACTAGAACTGACTAAAATATCTAACTAGAACTGACTAAAATATCTAACTAGAACTGACTAAAATATCTAACACTAGAACTGACTAAAATATCTAACACTAGAACTGACTAAAATATCTAACTAGAACTGACTAAAATATCTAACACCAGAACTGACTAAAATATCTAACACTAGAACTGACTAAAATATCTAACTAGAACTGACTAAAATATCTAACACCAGAACTGACTAAAATATCTAACACCAGAACTGACTAAAATATCTAACACTAGAACTGACTAAAATATCTAACTAGAACTGACTAAAATATCTAACTAGAACTGACTAAAATATCTAACACTAGAACTGACTAAAATATCTAACACTAGAACTGACTAAAATATCTAACTAGAACTGACTAAAATATCTAACTAGAACTGACTAAAATATCTAACACTAGAACTGACTAAAATATCTAACTAGAACTGACTAAAATATCTAACACTAGAACTGACTAAAATATCTAACTAGAACTGACTAAAATATCTAACTAGAACTGACTAAAATATCTAACACTAGAACTGACTAAAATATCTAACTAGAACTGACTAAAATATCTAACTAGAACTGACTAAAATATCTAACTAGAACTGACTAAAATATCTAACTAGAACTGACTAAAATATCTAACTAGAACTGACTAAAATATCTAACTAGAACTGACTAAAATATCTAACACTAGAACTGACTAAAATATCTAACTAGAACTGACTAAAATATCTAACTAGAACTGACTAAAATATCTAACACTAGAACTGACTAAAATATCTAACACTAGAACTGACTAAAATATCTAACACTAGAACTGACTAAAATATCTAACACCAGAACTGACTAAAATATCTAACACCAGAACTGACTAAAATATCTAACTAGAACTGACTAAAATATCTAACTAGAACTGACTAAAATATCTAACTAGAACTGACTAAAATATCTAACTAGAACTGACTAAAATATCTAACTAGAACTGACTAAAATATCTAACACTAGAACTGACTAAAATATCTAACACCAGAACTGACTAAAATATCTAACTAGAACTGACTAAAATATCTAACACTAGAACTGACTAAAATATCTAACACTAGAACTGACTAAAATATCTAACACTAGAACTGACTAAAATATCTAACTAGAACTGACTAAAATATCTAACTAGAACTGACTAAAATATCTAACACTAGAACTGACTAAAATATCTAACACTAGAACTGACTAAAATATCTAACTAGAACTGACTAAAATATCTAACTAGAACTGACTAAAATATCTAACACCAGAACTGACTAAAATATCTAACTAGAACTGACTAAAATATCTAACACTAGAACTGACTAAAATATCTAACTAGAACTGACTAAAATATCTAACACTAGAACTGACTAAAATATCTAACTAGAACTGACTAAAATATCTAACACTAGAACTGACTAAAATATCTAACTAGAACTGACTAAAATATCTAACACTAGAACTGACTAAAATATCTAACACTAGATCTGACTAAAATATCTAACACTAGAACTGACTAAAATATCTAACACCAGAACTGACTAAAATATCTAACTAGAACTGACTAAAATATCTAACACTAGAACTGACTAAAATATCTAACACTAGAACTGACTAAAATATCTAACACTAGAACTGACTAAAATATCTAACACTAGAACTGACTAAAATATCTAACTAGAACTGACTAAAATATCTAACTAGAACTGACTAAAATATCTAACTAGAACTGACTAAAATATCTAACACCAGAACTGACTAAAATATCTAACTAGAACTGACTAAAATATCTAACACCAGAACTGACTAAAATATCTAACTAGAACTGACTAAAATATCTAACACTAGAACTGACTAAAATATCTAACACTAGAACTGACTAAAATATCTAACACTAGAACTGACTAAAATATCTAACTAGAACTGACTAAAATATCTAACACTAGAACTGACTAAAATATCTAACACTAGAACTGACTAAAATATCTAACACTAGAACTGACTAAAATATCTAACTAGAACTGACTAAAATATCTAACACTAGAACTGACTAAAATATCTAACACTAGAACTGACTAAAATATCTAACTAGAACTGACTAAAATATCTAACTAGAACTGACTAAAATATCTAACTAGAACTGACTAAAATATCTAACACTAGAACTGACTAAAATATCTAACACTAGAACTGACTAAAATATCTAACTAGAACTGACTAAAATATCTAACTAGAACTGACTAAAATATCTAACACTAGAACTGACTAAAATATCTAACTAGAACTGACTAAAATATCTAACTAGAACTGACTAAAATATCTAACACTAGAACTGACTAAAATATCTAACACTAGAACTGACTAAAATATCTAACACTAGAACTGACTAAAATATCTAACACTAGAACTGACTAAAATATCTAACTAGAACTGACTAAAATATCTAACACTAGAACTGACTAAAATATCTAACTAGAACTGACTAAAATATCTAACTAGAACTGACTAAAATATCTAACACTAGAACTGACTAAAATATCTAACACTAGAACTGACTAAAATATCTAACTAGAACTGACTAAAATATCTAACTAGAACTGACTAAAATATCTAACACTAGAACTGACTAAAATATCTAACTAGAACTGACTAAAATATCTAACACTAGAACTGACTAAAATATCTAACTAGAACTGACTAAAATATCTAACTAGAACTGACTAAAATATCTAACACTAGAACTGACTAAAATATCTAACTAGAACTGACTAAAATATCTAACACTAGAACTGACTAAAA
Organism: Cololabis saira; assembly: GCF_033807715.1. Classification (NCBI taxonomy): domain Eukaryota; kingdom Metazoa; phylum Chordata; class Actinopteri; order Beloniformes; family Belonidae; genus Cololabis; species Cololabis saira. The sequence goes on along the minus strand of NC_084605.1, from coordinate 516,303 downwards.
TATCTAACTAGAACTGACTAAAATATCTAACTAGAACTGACTAAAATATCTAACACCAGAACTGACTAAAATATCTAACTAGAACTGACTAAAATATCTAACTAGAACTGACTAAAATATCTAACACCAGAACTGACTAAAATATCTAACTAGAACTGACTAAAATATCTAACACTAGAACTGACTAAAATATCTAACTAGAACTGACTAAAATATCTAACTAGAACTGACTAAAATATCTAACACCAGAACTGACTAAAATATCTAACTAGAACTGACTAAAATATCTAACACTAGAACTGACTAAAATATCTAACTAGAACTGACTAAAATATCTAACTAGAACTGACTAAAATATCTAACACTAGAACTGACTAAAATATCTAACACCAGAACTGACTAAAATATCTAACCAGAACTGACTAAAATATCTAACACTAGAACTGACTAAAATATCTAACTAGAACTGACTAAAATATCTAACTAGAACTGACTAAAATATCTAACACTAGAACTGACTAAAATATCTAACTAGAACTGACTAAAATATCTAACTAGAACTGACTAAAATATCTAACACTAGAACTGACTAAAATATCTAACTAGAACTGACTAAAATATCTAACACTAGAACTGACTAAAATATCTAACTAGAACTGACTAAAATATCTAACACTAGAACTGACTAAAATATCTAACACCAGAACTGACTAAAATATCTAACCAGAACTGACTAAAATATCTAACTAGAACTGACTAAAATATCTAACTAGAACTGACTAAAATATCTAACACTAGAACTGACTAAAATATCTAACTAGAACTGACTAAAATATCTAACTAGAACTGACTAAAATATCTAACACTAGAACTGACTAAAATATCTAACACCAGAACTGACTAAAATATCTAACCAGAACTGACTAAAATATCTAACTAGAACTGACTAAAATATCTAACACCAGAACTGACTAAAATATCTAACACCAGAACTGACTAAAATATCTAACCAGAACTGACTAAAATATCTAACTAGAACTGACTAAAATATCTAACTAGAACTGACTAAAATATCTAACACTAGAACTGACTAAAATATCTAACTAGAACTGACTAAAATATCTAACTAGAACTGACTAAAATATCTAACTAGAACTGACTAAAATATCTAACACCAGAACTGACTAAAATATCTAACACCAGAACTGACTAAAATATCTAACTAGAACTGACTAAAATATCTAACACTAGAACTGACTAAAATATCTAACACTAGAACTGACTAAAATATCTAACTAGAACTGACTAAAATATCTAACTAGAACTGACTAAAATATCTAACTAGAACTGACTAAAATATCTAACACTAGAACTGACTAAAATATCTAACTAGAACTGACTAAAATATCTAACACTAGAACTGACTAAAATATCTAACTAGAACTGACTAAAATATCTAACTAGAACTGACTAAAATATCTAACACTAGAACTGACTAAAATATCTAACTAGAACTGACTAAAATATCTAACACCAGAACTGACTAAAATATCTAACACCAGAACTGACTAAAATATCTAACTAGAACTGACTAAAATATCTAACACTAGAACTGACTAAAATATCTAACTAGAACTGACTAAAATATCTAACTAGAACTGACTAAAATATCTAACACTAGAACTGACTAAAATATCTAACTAGAACTGACTAAAATATCTAACACTAGAACTGACTAAAATATCTAACACCAGAACTGACTAAAATATCTAACACTAGAACTGACTAAAATATCTAACTAGAACTGACTAAAATATCTAACACTAGAACTGACTAAAATATCTAACTAGAACTGACTAAAATATCTAACTAGAACTGACTAAAATATCTAACACTAGAACTGACTAAAATATCTAACACTAGAACTGACTAAAATATCTAACACTAGAACTGACTAAAATATCTAACTAGAACTGACTAAAATATCTAACTAGAACTGACTAAAATATCTAACTAGAACTGACTAAAATATCTAACTAGAACTGACTAAAATATCTAACTAGAACTGACTAAAATATCTAACTAGAACTGACTAAAATATCTAACACTAGAACTGACTAAAATATCTAACACTAGAACTGACTAAAATATCTAACTAGAACTGACTAAAATATCTAACTAGAACTGACTAAAATATCTAACACTAGAACTGACTAAAATATCTAACTAGAACTGACTAAAATATCTAACTAGAACTGACTAAAATATCTAACTAGAACTGACTAAAATATCTAACACCAGAACTGACTAAAATATCTAACACCAGAACTGACTAAAATATCTAACTAGAACTGACTAAAATATCTAACACTAGAACTGACTAAAATATCTAACACTAGAACTGACTAAAATATCTAACTAGAACTGACTAAAATATCTAACTAGAACTGACTAAAATATCTAACTAGAACTGACTAAAATATCTAACACTAGAACTGACTAAAATATCTAACTAGAACTGACTAAAATATCTAACACTAGAACTGACTAAAATATCTAACTAGAACTGACTAAAATATCTAACTAGAACTGACTAAAATATCTAACACTAGAACTGACTAAAATATCTAACTAGAACTGACTAAAATATCTAACACCAGAACTGACTAAAATATCTAACACCAGAACTGACTAAAATATCTAACTAGAACTGACTAAAATATCTAACACTAGAACTGACTAAAATATCTAACACTAGAACTGACTAAAATATCTAACACCATATCTGACTAAAATATCTAACTAGAACTGACTAAAATATCTAACTAGAACTGACTAAAATATCTAACACTAGAACTGACTAAAATATCTAACTAGAACTGACTAAAATATCTAACTAGAACTGACTAAAATATCTAACTAGAACTGACTAAAATATCTAACTAGAACTGACTAAAATATCTAACACTAGAACTGACTAAAATATCTAACACTAGAACTGACTAAAATATCTAACACTAGAACTGACTAAAATATCTAACTAGAACTGACTAAAATATCTAACACCAGAACTGACTAAAATATCTAACTAGAACTGACTAAAATATCTAACACTAGAACTGACTAAAATATCTAACACTAGAACTGACTAAAATATCTAACTAGAACTGACTAAAATATCTAACACCAGAACTGACTAAAATATCTAACTAGAACTGACTAAAATATCTAACACTAGAACTGACTAAAATATCTAACTAGAACTGACTAAAATATCTAACTAGAACTGACTAAAATATCTAACTAGAACTGACTAAAATATCTAACACTAGAACTGACTAAAATATCTAACACTAGAACTGACTAAAATATCTAACACTAGAACTGACTAAAATATCTAACTAGAACTGACTAAAATATCTAACACTAGAACTGACTAAAATATCTAACTAGAACTGACTAAAATATCTAACTAGAACTGACTAAAATATCTAACTAGAACTGACTAAAATATCTAACACTAGAACTGACTAAAATATCTAACTAGAACTGACTAAAATATCTAACACTAGAACTGACTAAAATATCTAACTAGAACTGACTAAAATATCTAACTAGAACTGACTAAAATATCTAACTAGAACTGACTAAAATATCTAACTAGAACTGACTAAAATATCTAACACTAGAACTGACTAAAATATCTAACTAGAACTGACTAAAATATCTAACTAGAACTGACTAAAATATCTAACACTAGAACTGACTAAAATATCTAACTAGAACTGACTAAAATATCTAACACTAGAACTGACTAAAATATCTAACTAGAACTGACTAAAATATCTAACTAGAACTGACTAAAATATCTAACTAGAACTGACTAAAATATCTAACACTAGAACTGACTAAAATATCTAACACTAGAACTGACTAAAATATCTAACTAGAACTGACTAAAATATCTAACTAGAACTGACTAAAATATCTAACACTAGAACTGACTAAAATATCTAACTAGAACTGACTAAAATATCTAACTAGAACTGACTAAAATATCTAACACTAGAACTGACTAAAATATCTAACACTAGAACTGACTAAAATATCTAACTAGAACTGACTAAAATATCTAACACTAGAACTGACTAAAATATCTAACACTAGAACTGACTAAAATATCTAACACTAGAACTGACTAAAATATCTAACTAGAACTGACTAAAATATCTAACACCAGAACTGACTAAAATATCTAACTAGAACTGACTAAAATATCTAACACTAGAACTGACTAAAATATCTAACACTAGAACTGACTAAAATATCTAACTAGAACTGACTAAAATATCTAACTAGAACTGACTAAAATATCTAACTAGAACTGACTAAAATATCTAACACTAGAACTGACTAAAATATCTAACACTAGAACTGACTAAAATATCTAACACTAGAACTGACTAAAATATCTAACTAGAACTGACTAAAATATCTAACACTAGAACTGACTAAAATATCTAACTAGAACTGACTAAAATATCTAACTAGAACTGACTAAAATATCTAACTAGAACTGACTAAAATATCTAACACCAGAACTGACTAAAATATCTAACACCAGAACTGACTAAAATATCTAACTAGAACTGACTAAAATATCTAACACTAGAACTGACTAAAATATCTAACACTAGAACTGACTAAAATATCTAACTAGAACTGACTAAAATATCTAACACTAGAACTGACTAAAATATCTAACACTAGAACTGACTAAAATATCTAACACTAGAACTGACTAAAATATCTAACACCAGAACTGACTAAAACAGAACTAAACAATATCGTTCTCTCACAGCTTGAAAACTGCCAAATAGTATGAATGCTACTAAAAAAGATGTAAATAAACTCCAACTGGTTCAGAAGAAGACCTGGTTCGACAGTGTTTATATAACACCATATAAAACTATATAACACAATATAATACCATATAATACCATATAATACTATATAACACCATATAATACAAATATAATACCATATATTACCATATAACACCATATAACACCATATAACACCATATAACACCATATAACACCATATAATACCATATAATACCATATAACACCATATAACACCATATAATACCATATAACACCATATAACACCATATAACACCATATAACACCGTATAACACCATATAATACCATATAACACCATATAATACCATATAACACCATATAACACCATATAATACCATATAACACCATATAATACCATATAATACCATATAACACCATATAACACCATATAACACCATATAACACCATATAACACCATATAACACCATATAATACCATATAACACCATATAATACCATATAATACCATATAACACCATATAATACCATATAACACCATATAATACCATATAATACCATATAACACCATATACCATATAACACCATATAATACCATATAACACCATATAACACCATATAATACCATATAACACCATATAACACCATATACCATATAACACCATATAACACCATATAACACCATATAATACCATATAATACCATATAACACCATATACCATATAACACCATATAACACCATATAACACCATATAACACCATATAACACCATATAATACCATATAATACCATATAACACCATATAACACCATATAACACCATATAACACCATATAATACCATATAATACCATATAATACCATATAACACCATATAACACCATATAACACCATATAACACCATATAATACCATATAATACCATATAACACCATATAACACCATATAATACCATATAACACCATATACCATATAATACCATATAATACCATATAATACCATATAACACCATATAACACCATATAATACCATATAATACCATATAATACCATATAACACCATATACCACCATATACCATATAATACCATATAACACCATATAATACCATATAACACCATATACCATATAATACCATATAATACCATATAATACCATATAACACCATATAATACCATATAATACCATATAATACCATATAACACCATATAACACCATATAATACCATATAACACCATATAATACCATATAACACCATATAACACCATATAATACCATATAACACCATATAACACCATATAATACCATATAACACCATATAACACCATATACCATATAATACCATATAACACCATATAATACCCTATAACACCATATAACACCATATAATACCATATAACACCATATAACACCATATAATACCATATAACACCATATAACACCATATAATACCATATAATACCATGTAATACCATATAACACCATATAATACCCTATAACACCATATAACACCATATAATACCATATAATACCATATAACACCATATAATACCCTATAACACCATATAACACCATATAACACCATATAATACCATATAATACCATGTAATACCATATAACACCATATAACACCATATAATACCATATAACACCATATACCATATAATACCATATAACACCATATAATACCATATAACACCATATAATACCCTATAGCATCATATAACACCATATAACACCATATAATACCATATAACACCATATAACACCATATAATACCATATAACACCATATAATACCATATAACACCATATAACACCATATAATACCATATAATACCATATAACACCATATAACACCATATAATACCCTATAATACCATATAACACCATATGATACCATATAATACCATATAACACCATATAACACCATATAATACCATATAACACCATATAACACCATATAATACCATATAATACCATATAATACCATATACCACCATATAACATCATATAATACCATATAATACCATATAATACCATATACCACCATATAACACCATATAATACCATATAATACCATATAACACCATATAACACCATATAATACCATATAATACCATATAACACCATATAATACCATATAATACCATATAATACCATATAATACCATATAATACCATATAACACCATATAATACCATATAATACCATATAATACCATATAATACCATATAGTACCATATACCACCATATAACACCATATAATACCATATAATACCATATAATACCATATAATACCATATAACACCATATAATACCATATAACACCATATAACACCATATAATACCATATAATACCATATAATACCATATACCACCATATAACACCATATAATACCATATAATACCATATAACACCATATAATACCATATAATACCATATAATACCATATAACACCATATAATACCATATAATACCATATAATACCATATAATACCATATAATACCATATAACACCATATAATACCATATAATACCATATAATACCATATAATACCATATAACACCATATAATACCATATAATACCATATAATACCATATAATACCATATAATACCATATACCACCATATAACACCATATAATACCATATAATACCATATAACACCATATAATACCATATAACACCATATAACACCATATAATACCATATAATACCATATAACACCATATAATACCATATAACACCATATAACATATAATACCATATAATACCATATACCACCATATAACACCATATACCATATAATACCATATAATACCATATACCACCATATCACACCATATAATACCATATAATACCATATAATACCATATAATACCATATAACACCATATAATACCATATAACACCATATAACACCATATAACACCATATAATACCATATAATACCATATAACACCATATAATACCATATACCATATAATACCATATACCACCATATAACACCATATAACACCATATAATACCCTATAACACCATATAACACCATATAATACCATATAATACCATAAACCACCATATAACACCATATAATACCATATAATACCATATAACACCATATAATACCATATAATACCATATACCATATAACACCATATAACACCATATAACACCATATAACACCATATAATACCCTATAACACCATATAATACCATATAACACCATATAACACCATATAATACCATATAATACCATATAACACCATATAACACCATATAATACCATATAATACCATATACCATATAACACCATATAACACCATATAACACCATATAATACCCTATAACACCATATAACACCATATAATACCATATAACACCATATAACACCATATAACACCATATAACACCATATAATACCATATAACACCATATAATACCATATAATACCATATACCATATAACACCATATAACACCATATAACACCATATAATACCCTATAACACCATATAACACCATATAATACCATATAACACCATATAACACCATATAACACCATATAACACCATATAATACCATATAATACCATAAAATACCATATAATACCATATAACACCATATAATACCATATAATACCATATAATACCATATAATACCATATACCACCATATAACACCATATAATACCATATAATACCATATAACACCATATAATACCATATAACACCATATAACACCATATAATACCATATAATACCATATAACACCATATAATACCATATAACACCATATAACATATAATACCATATAATACCATATACCACCATATAACACCATATACCATATAATACCATATAATACCATATACCACCATATCACACCATATAATACCATATAATACCATATAATACCATATAATACCATATAACACCATATAACACCATATAACACCATATAATACCATATAATACCATAAAATACCATATAACACCATATAATACCATATAATACCATATAACACCATATAATACCATATAACACCATATAACACCATATAATACCATATAATACCATATAACACCATATAATACCATATACCATATAATACCATATACCACCATATAACACCATATAACACCATATAATACCCTATAACACCATATAACACCATATAATACCATATAATACCATAAACCACCATATAACACCATATAATACCATATAATACCATATAACACCATATAATACCATATAATACCATATACCATATAACACCATATAACACCATATAACACCATATAACACCATATAATACCCTATAACACCATATAATACCATATAACACCATATAACACCATATAATACCATATAATACCATATAACACCATATAACACCATATAATACCATATAATACCATATACCATATAACACCATATAACACCATATAACACCATATAATACCCTATAACACCATATAACACCATATAATACCATATAACACCATATAACACCATATAACACCATATAACACCATATAATACCATATAATACCATATACCATATAACACCATATAACACCATATAACACCATATAATACCCTATAACACCATATAACACCATATAATACCATATAACACCATATAACACCATATAACACCATATAACACCATATAATACCATATAATACCATAAAATACCATATAATACCATATAACACCATATAACACCATATAATACCATATAACACCATATAACACCATATAACACCATATACCATATAATACCATATAATACCATATAATACCATAAAATACCATATAATACCATATAACACCATATAATACCATATACCATATAACACCATAAAATACCATATAATACCATATAACACCATATAATACCATATACCATATAACACCATATAGCACCATATAACACCATATAACACCATATAGCACCATATAACACCATATAATACCATATAATACCATATACCATATAACACCATATAATACCATATAACACCATATAACACCATATAACACCATATAATACCATATAATACCATATACCATATAACACCATATAAAACCATATAACACCATATAACACCATATAACACCATATAACACCATATAACACCATATAATACCATATAATACCATATAACACCATATAACACCATATAACACCATATAACACCATATAACAGCATATACCATATAACACCATATAACACCATATAACACCATATAATACCATATAACACCATATACCATATAACACCATATAACACCATATAACACCATGACCCAGACCTTTGACCCTGAGCTTTGACCCTGACCTTTGACCCCTGAGGTTTGACCCTGACCCTGAGATTTGACCTTTGACCTTGTTCCTACCTTGAGCCCGTGCAGCGCGGACGCGGGTGGGTACACGATGAAGTGTCTGAGCGTGAACCCGAATCCCTGCAGGTTCTTCTGGAGGACGAGGGTCCGGGGTTCGGGCCAGGACACGCCCTCCACCTCGCCCGACGACAGCGGCCGCCGCCGCCGGTTCCCGTTAGCCGCCGCCGCACCGACGCCATCTCTCCGCCCTTTAGCCTGTGGGGGAGAGAAGACGGGGTTAGACCCGGGAACCTCCAGAGATCCAGACCCCGGGTACCGGGAACCAACGAGACAAACCCGGACCTGGAAGTTCATCACTACCACCATTTTCAGGCCGCGCCGGCGTGAGGACTGCGGCTGCCGCCGCAGAGAGAAACATATAAAGGTGCAGCCGCCGCCGCGGTGCACACACTTTTACAGGAAGTGAGGGGAGGAAGTGCAGGAAGTGGGCGGAGCTGGGGGAGGAAATGCAGGAAGTGGGCGGAGCCGGGCGGAGCAGCTTCATTCACCACCAGGAAACCAGGAAAACATTCCTCCAACGCCAGGAATCTCTCAGACACTTCCTCTCCTCTCCCGAGAGGAAGTTTTTCACCTCTAACGTTAGCGTTTATTCCCCCGCCCAAATAAGAGCGGGTAAAAATATATCCTGGCCGTAAAAACCTATAAATACCAACCGAGGAACAACAGGAACATTCGGAGGAACGGACTCAGATCTGGAAAGAACTGGAGGAACAATGGAACAAAACTGGAACAAAGGAGCAAACACTTTCACGGAGAAGTAAAAACATCTACCGACACCCAGGTTCAACCCAGACCAGGGGCCTCATTTAAAATGGACTGCGTAGAATTCATACTAAAAGTGCACGTACACTCAAAAGCCGAAAATGCCGGGCGCAAAAAACAAAAATCAGGATCAATAAAACCATGTGCACGCAGACTTGCACGCAGTCCAGCTGGAAGGCTGCGCAGCTGAATCCGCCTCATATCCCGCCCTCTACACGCCCATAAATGCATATGGATGAGGCTACTGAGCATGTGCAGCGCCACCTGCAGCCTGTTTGTGCGTCAGGATGAATGAGAGGGTGTCCAGCCACCGTGACACTGACTTTCACGGAGACTCAGATCAAGATGTTGTAGTAGATGATGTGGAGGACAGGAAAACCACATTATTTGGTGGTCACAGTAAAAGTTAGATTAAATATATAAATAGTATACAAGAAAATAAAGCGATTGAGTGGCAGCACGTTAGTGCCACGGCGCAATTACCACTGGGACCAGGGGGAACATGCCCCCCCCCACTTTTCAAAATCATGTATTTGTCCCCCTCACTTTACAGTTTAAAAACTAACGGTAGGCTCAGCCTGTGATTGCAAATCCAGACTCTCTGTGCCAAGGCGGGACGGCAGCCCTCGCTCCCCCTCCTCCCTCCCGTCTCTCCTCAGAGCTGCTCAGGCTGATTTATGGTTCAGCGTCACCAACGCAGAGCCTACGGCGTAGGCTACGCGGCGACGCGCACCCTACGCCGGACCCTACGGCGTAGGCTCTGCGTTGGTTTGACGCGGAACCATAAATCAGGCTTAAAAGTAAACAACATGCGCGCACGTACCCGTGCATGACAGGCAGACACACACGGGGAGAAGGGACTATTTCTTTAATTTTTATTTTTTTTTAAACTTTATCCTTATGAACGCAATTGTTATATACGGTAGTCCAACTTTCCTTATTTTAATCACAACACTTTCTTTTTTCCTCTTCGGCGTGGAGTAGTGGGCTCGGAGCGGCAGCCATCCCCCCCGCCGCCTGCTCCGTTATCAGCGCTATTTTATTATAAGTCTGACATATGTTGTGATATGTGATGACATTATTAAGAGTATGACATGAATCTGGCTTCATTTCACCACCTCACAGCCTGCCCTCTTTTTTCCTCTTTATCTTTTTTCATTTTTCATCGTTTTTCCTCTTTTTTCATATTTTTTCCTCTTTTTTCCTCTCTTTTTAAATTTGTTTTCCTCTTTTTTTCTCTTTTTTCATCTTTTTTCCTTTTTTTGATAGCCAGATTTACAAGAAGGAGAGAGAAAAGTTGAAGCAGCATTTGTTTTGAATTTGGATCCAGGAAGAAGAAGCAGAAATGACGGGACTTGTGTCATGATGTTCTCCGTGCGTCGCTGGTTTGATCCAGATATCCTGAATGATTAATCACCATGGAAACGGAATATTCCCAATGTTTCAGTAACCGGAATATTATCAATAACCTGAGTTTTGACCTGTGCTGCTGTGCTACGGAAGGTGATTTACAAATGTATATGTAGAGTATCTAACTCTATAAATAGCATTATCACCTGCTTAACAAATCCTGCACTAACTCAGTCAGGTTCACATCCACATTGTGGAACCACTGGCGTTCATGTCTATACACTTGTGCCTGACACTGTTTTCTTTTTGTGTCACTGTTGTTTTTTAGTCTTTTGTTGCTGTCTTTTATATCATAGGTTGTTGTCTTTTATATTGTGTATGTTATATGTATAATGTTTTTTTACTGGTACTATGGACCTCTTCTCAAGATGTGTCTTTAATAAAGTATGAATTGAATTGAATTGATGGAAACGTAGTCACAGACTCCAGAGCAGAACAACGTGTTTGTTCCACGTAAACACGGAGCCGTTCCGGTCGGCAGGAAGTGAGCTTGGAGAGACAGGAAGTGAGCTCGGAGAGACAGGAAGTGGACGACCGAGTGCCTCGGAGGGCTGAACTCCGTGGAACCAGCGGCTCCAAGAATAGTTCCCGCAGGGTGGAGACTTTCCAGTTTCCATGAAACTGGAGCGAACACGTTCAAGCAAACAACAAGCGTCCTGCAGACGAGCCGCGCAGCCACCGGTGACACTCAGTGTTTGGATCAAAACATGTCCCAAATGTGTCACTAAGATCTCAGGAAACTGCAGTGCATTCTGGGAGAAACGTGCATGTGAAGGTTTTACTCAGCGAGTTGTTACGTAACATTTATCCCCCACGGACGAGGAAACGACCGCAGAGGATTCCTGACATTTCTGTGTGTGTGTGTGTGTGTGTGTGTGTGTGTGTGTGTGTGTGTGTGTGTGTGTGTGTGTGTGTGTGTGTGTGTGTGTGTGTGTGTGTGTGTACTGACATACACACACACACACACACACACACACACACACACACACACACACACATGTGAGTGAGGACAACAGTTCCTCAGTTCCAAGTCTGCTGAGTCCAATATTGACATACAGGGAACTGGAACTACTGGATACTACCAAGATACTACCAAGAAACTACCAAGACACTACCAAGATACTACCAAGATACTACCAAGACACTACCAAGATACTACCAAGATACTACCGAGATACTAGCAAGATACTACCAAGATACTACCAAGACACTACCAAGATACTACCAAGATACTACCAAGACACTACCAAGATACTACCAAGACACTACCAAGACACTACCAAGACACTACCAAGATACTACCAAGACACTACCAAGACACTACCAAGACACTACCAAGATACTACCAAGATACTACCAAGACACTACCAAGACACTACCAAGATACTACCAAGATACTACCAAGACACTACCAAGACACTACCAAGACACTACCAAGACACTACCAAGATACTACCAAGATACTACCAAGACACTACCAAGACACTACCAAGATACTACCAAGATACTACCAAGACACTACCAATATACTACCAAGATACTACCAAGATACTACCAAGATACTACCAAGACACTACCAAGATACTACCAAGATACTACCAAGATACTACCAAGATACCACCAAGATACTACCAAGATACTACCAAGATACTACCAAGATACTACCAAGACACTACCAAGATACTACCAAGATACTAACAAGACACTACCAAGATACTACCAAGATACTACCAAGATACCACCAAGATACTACCAAGATACTACCAAGATACTACCAAGATACTACCAAGACACTACCAAGATACTACCAAGATACTACCAAGATACTACCAAGACACTACCAAGACACTACCAAGACCAAGATACTACCAAGAAACTACCAAGATACTACCAAGACACTACCAAGATACTACCAAGATACTACCAAGACACTACCAAGACACTACCAAGACCAAGATACTACCAAGAAACTACCAAGATACTACCAAGACACTACCAAGATACTACCAAGATACTACCAAGATACTACCAAGACACTACCAAGATACTACCAAGACACTACCAAGACACTACCAAGATACTACCAAGATACTACCAAGACACTACCAAGGTACTACCAAGATACTACCAAGATACTACCAAGATACTACCAAGATACTACCAAGATACTACCAAGATACTACCAAGACACTACCAAGACACTACCAAGATACTACCAAGATACTACCAAGATACTACCAAGACACTACCAAGACACTACCAAGACACTACCAAGATACTACCAAGACACTACCAATATACTACCAAGATACTACCAAGATACTACCAAGATACTACCAAGACACTACCAAGATACTACCAAGATACTACCAAGATACTACCAAGATACCACCAAGATACTACCAAGATACTACCAAGATACTACCAAGATACCACCAAGATACTACCAAGATACTACCAAGATACTACCAAGACACTACCAAGATACTACCAAGATACTACCAAGATACCACCAAGATACCACCAAGACACTACCAAGATACTACCAAGATACTACCAAGACACTACCAAGACACTACCAAGATACTACCAAGATACTACCAAGATACTACCAAGATACTACCAAGACACTACCAAGATACTACCAAGACACTACCAAGACACTACCAAGATACTACCAAGATACTACCAAGATACTACCAAGACACTACCAAGATACTACCAAGATACTACCAAGACACTACCAAGATACTACCAAGATACTACCAAGATACTACCAAGACACTACCAAGACACTACCAAGACCAAGATACTACCAAGAAACTACCAAGATACTACCAAGACACTACCAAGATACTACCAAGATACTACCGAGCTACTACCGAGATACTACCAAGATACTACCAAGATACTAACAAGACACTACCAAGATACTACCAAGACACTACCAAGACACTACCAAGACACTACCAAGATACTACCAAGATACCACCAATATACTACCAAGACACTACCAAGACACTACCAAGACACTACCAAGACACTACCAAGATACTACCAAGATACTACCAAGATACTACCAAGACACTACCAAGATACTACCAAGATACTACCAAGACACTACCAAGATACTACCAAGATACTACCAAGATACTACCAAGACACTACCAAGACACTACCAAGACCAAGATACTACCAAGAAACTACCAAGATACTACCAAGACACTACCAAGATACTACCAAGATACTACCGAGCTACTACCGAGATATTACCAAGATACTACCAAGATACTACCAAGATACTACCAAGATACTACCAAGATACTACCAAGATACTACCGAGATACTACCAAGATACTACCAAGACACTACCAAGATACTACCGAGATACTACCGAGATATTACCAAGATACTACCAAGATACTACCAAGATACTACCAAGATACTACCAAGATACTACCAAGATACTACCAAGATACTACCGAGACACTACCGAGATACTACCGAGATACTACCAAGACACTACCAAGATACTACCAATATACTACCAAGATACTACCAAGACACTACCAAGATACTACCAAGACACTACCAAGACACTACCAAGATACTACCAAGATACTACCAAGACACTACCAAGATACTACCAAGACACTACCAAGACACTACCAAGACACTACCAAGATACTACCAAGATACTACCGAGACACTACCGAGATACTACCAAGATACTACCAAGATACTACCAAGACACTACCAAGATACTACCAAGACACTACCAAGACACTACCAAGATACTACCAAGACACTACCAAGACACTACCAAGATACTACCAAGATACTACCAAGATACACGCCCCTCTCCCCACATCGTTTTGGAACATACAACACTAGATACAGTACAACATTCTTCCAAAAAGACTTAAATAATAAAAATAACAGTATTATTAGTTTTATTTTAGTTTTAAACTTCATATTATCTGATGGGAAAACGATGAGAGCCAAATCTGGCGAGAGTGTGTTGCTCAGACAGAGACAGGTCTCAAACAAAGTTCATTTTTTCCTAATCTGTCGGTCTTTTGGTGTCAGAATGTTCAGAAGGTTTGTGGCTTTTGAAAAATGGGTCCCATATTTACTTAGGTTACTATGGGCGAAGGAATTGGTAATAATCTGTGCTCACGTTCACTTTTCCCATAGGACTCAATAGACTCAGGACCTACTTCCGGTCTCCTAAAGGGGCGTGGCAGTCACGTGACACAGATACAGGAAACACAACCGTAGTGGGCTGTCTCGGTTATAGAACGTCTCTGACTATAGGTCCTGGGTAACTACCGGCGGTTCTGGGTAACTATAGAAACTAGGGGGGGTATCCACTAGGGCAAGGGTCGGCAACCCGCGGCTCTAGAGTCGCATGCAGCTCTTCAGCGCCGCCCTAGTAGCTCCTGGAGCTTTTTCAAAAATGTTTGACCTTTTTTTTCCTTTTTTTTTTCTTCTTTTCTTCCTTTTTCTAAATTTCTCTTCTCTTTTTCTTCTTTTTTTCTTTTTTTCCTCTTCTTTTTTCCTTTTTTCTCTTTTTTTCTTCCTTTTTCCTTTCCTTTTTAATTTCGAAATTTCGAAACTTTTTTCTCGACATTTCAATTTTTTTCTCGACATTTCAACTTTTTTCTCGATATTGAACGTCTCTGCCCCCCCCCCCCCCCCCCCCCTGGTTGCTATAGTTACCCAGGACGGGCGGTGTCTCTGGCTCCGCCCCCACCTGGTTGCTATAGTTACCCAGGACGGGCGGTGTCTCTGGCTCCGCCCCCCCCCCGGTTGCTATAGTTACCCAGGACGGGCGGTGTCTCTGAATCAGCCTCCTGGACCCCCGCCGTCGCCGTGGTGACGTGATGGGTGACGGGCGGGGGGAGGGCGGGGGCGACGCCCCCCGTAGAACCGCTAGCCAGATGCAGCGCGGCTCGGCGTCGCTGCAGTCCACGCCCACCGAGCACTGGAACCGCCACGAGTGGCCCGCCGGCGCCGGGGCCACGGCCGGGGCCGGGGCCGCCGCCCTCAGCATGGCACCCTGGGGGGCCATGCTGAGGGTGTCACAT